>NC_134094.1:105176441-105271441 GCF_000715075.1 Nicotiana tabacum | reverse complement strand
ATATACAAGTGCAAAATTTAAATAACTTGAGTTGCACTTGAACTGAATAATATTTCATCATTAATAAACTTGATATATACATCAATCATTTATATTTAAGGCCAGCCTTTTCTTTAAACTAATAATTCTTATAATCTATTGGGATCAAGACCACTCAGTGGTGATTAGGTATATTTCTACATGTTCTCCTATTGTGGCCTTCACGTCCACATTGTCCGCATGAACTCTTTGGCCTCTTAGCTTGTGATTCTGAAACTTTCTTGTATCTCACCATTTTAGGTCTTCCAGTCATCTTATTCTCGACTGGTGGCAACACAATGTGTTCTAATACCTCTATAGGTATTGTCCATGTACTTTCATCTGGAAGAGGATAAATTGGAATGTCGTATGCTTTCAACATGTATTCATTGTTGTAGTACATAGAGTAGTAATATTCACCCTCCAAGTTTTTTGACTTCAACACTGACCACGCATGCGGACGTGGTATTAGATCTAACTAAAATCGTCTACAACTACATGAAATTTCCCTATGAAAAACGATGAATAACCTCCCATGTCAATAACTAAATGTAAGTTTTCACTTGATGGTCTCACCTATATTTTGTAGAAAAGCAATATTAGTCAAGACTTTATGTAACTAATATAAAAGATTAACCCAATAGATTATTGAATGTTTCTGTAGACAAACATGAATATGAAATAAGGAACATGTTATATAATATAAACATACCATCATTGTCACGAACCAAAATTCATTAAAGGTCGTGATGGCGCCGGACACCGCTGTCAGGCAAGCCAAAAATAAATACTTAATTTGGTTCTTGTAACAACCCGACCGGTTATTTTGAGCTCTAGCGTATCGTTCAGCAGTTTGAGACCATGAGCAGCTTCATTTCAGGTATTATGACTGGTACGCGTGGTCGGAATTGAAATTTCGAAAGTTCAGAGTTGATTTGAAAAGAAAATTTCTCATTTCGGAAGCATTAAATTGGAAGAATTGACTAAGGTTGGATTTTTGAGTAAATAATCTCGAAATCGGGATTTGAAGGTTCCAACAGGTTCGTATGATGAATTCGGACTTGGGCGTATGTCCGGATAGGGTTTTGGATGACCCTGGAGCGTTTCGGCACCTATTGTGGAAGTTGGCATTTTGGAAGAATTTCATAAATTTGGGTTGAAGTACATTTCAATGTTATCAATGTCCGTTTGGGATTCCGATTCAGGAAATATCTCAGTATGGTAATTTTGGTATTGGGAGCGCGTCCGGAAGTGGATTCGGAGGTCCGTAGCTCATTTTGGAGTCATTTGGCTAAAGCTAGAAATTTAAAGGTTTTTGAGAAGTTTGACCGGAAGTGGACTTTCTGATATCGGGGTTGGAATCCGATTTCGAAAGTTGGAGTAGGTCCGTAATGTCAAATATGACTTGTGTGCAAAAATTAAGGATAATCGGACGTGATTTGATAGGTTTCGACATCGATTGTATAAGTTGAAGTTTCAAAGTTCATTAAGTTTGAATTGGGGTGAGATTCATGGTTTCGATATTGTTTGATGCGATTTGAGGCCTCAAGCATGTTTGTGTCGCGTTTTGGGACAGGTTGGTATGATTAGACGGGGTCCCGAGGGCCTCGATTTTTTTTCGGGTTGGTTACGTGTCAATTTTTCCCATGTTTTTCCGTTGCTGATGCTAGTTCTGGTATCCTTCATCACGAACGCGGGGAGGAGATCGCATTCGCGAATAAGGATTTGTGGGCTGGAGGAAATTACTCATCGCGAATGCGAGGTTTAGGTCACGAAAGCGGAGAGGTTGACTGAGGAAACTACTCGAACGCGAAGGGGCAATCGCGAACGCGTAGAAGAAATGATGAGCTAGGCCTAAGGCCATTTGGCCTACGCGAACGCGTAGAGGGTAACGCGAACGCAAGGGGTCTAGGCAGCAGGACTTCGCGAACGTGACCGATATGACGCGAACGCGAAGAGAAAAATTTGGGTCAGGAAACTTTGGCCTTCGCGAACGCGATCCTTTGGTCGCGAACGCGAAAAAGGCATAATGTTTTTAAGCGGGGTTTGAGTTCATTTCACCCATTTTTCACGCGGCTTGGGGCGATTTTTGGAGCTTTCGAACAGGGTATTTCATCATGAAGCATGAGGTAAGTGATTTCTACTAGTTGTGAGTTACATACAAGTATTATACATGAATTTAGACATAAAAATTTGTAAAAACAGTTTGAGATTTTGAAGAAAACCCTAGAATTTGGTATTTTGGATTTTGACCACGAATTTGGGCATGGAATTGGGAATAAATCATATATTTGAGATTATAAGGTTATGGGTAATGATTATCTTCAAATAATTTTAGAATCCGGGCACGTGGGCCTGAGGGTAATTTTATCGACTTTTCGAACGGAGTTGGGAATGGTTGTAAATTGAATTGTTATGAGTATTAGAATATATATTCATTGGTTTGCACATTGTTTGGCTAGTTTTGGAGCTTTGGGCATCGGTTTGAGTTGTTGAAAGGCTCGAAAACCGGTTATGGAATGTCGGAATGCGGTAAGTCTCTTTTCTAACCTTGTAAGAGGGAATTTACCCCCATAGGTGAAATAAATCACTGTGTGCTCCTATTTGTGGGGGCTACATACGCACGAGGTGACGAGAGTCCGTGCGTCGCTACTATTATGCCTAAGTTCGAGTAGTCTAGGACCCAAAAGCATGCTTTACTTGTAATATTTGCAGTCTTGTTGTCAATTGAAATGCCTAAATCATATCGAACTTGGTAAATAAACTTTCTAAAAAGCTAAACATCACTTCTTGACTGTAAAAAGAGCAATTGCCATTTACTTGGAAAATTCCCCCTTGATAAAGTCTTGATTGACTGTTTGAGTGTGTTTATCTTTGTGGAATGGGCCGAACGCCTCGGTAGATTAAATAGATGCATCTATGGTTCGTGCCATTCGACCCTCTGGCAGTGCACAGTTTAAATATTTGTTGGATCAGGCTGTACGACCTCGGCATGATTTGCGCATGCTTGTATTGCTTGCCTTAAAGCTTATAAATAATGATATTGCCTCCTCGGCCTGAGTTAAATTGTTAAATAATGGGAGATAGAGATTTCTTAATTATGAAAGAACTGCTTACTTACTTCAAAATATAGCTTGCAACCGTTCATATAATCCATACTTAATTATATCGTTGATACCCCATTTATAGCCCATAGTAAGTGTCGAAGTCGACCCCTCGTCACTACTTTCTTCGGGATTAGGTGGGATACTTACTGAGGTGAAATGAGTTCATTTCACCCATTTTTCACGCGGCTTGGGGCGATTTTTGGAGCTTTCGAACAGGGTATTTCATCATGAAGCATGAGGTAAGTGATTTCTACTAGTTGTGAGTTACATACAAGTATTATACATGAATTTAGACATAAAAATTTGTAAAAACAGTTTGAGATTTTGAAGAAAACCCTAGAATTTGGTATTTTGGATTTTGACCACGAATTTGGGCATGGAATTGGGAATAAATCATATATTTGAGATTATAAGGTTATGGGTAATGATTATCTTCAAATAATTTTAGAATCCGGGCACGTGGGCCTGAGGGTAATTTTATCGACTTTTCGAACGGAGTTGGGAATGGTTGTAAATTGAATTGTTATGAGTATTAGAATATATATTCATTGGTTTGCACATTGTTTGGCTAGTTTTGGAGCTTTGGGCATCGGTTTGAGTTGTTGAAAGGCTCGAAAACCGGTTATGGAATGTCGGAATGCGGTAAGTCTCTTTTCTAACCTTGTAAGAGGGAATTTACCCCCATAGGTGAAATAAATCACTGTGTGCTCCTATTTGTGGGGGCTACATACGCACGAGGTGACGAGAGTCCGTGCGTCGCTACTATTATGCCTAAGTTCGAGTAGTCTAGGACCCAAAAGCATGCTTTACTTGTAATATTTGCAGTCTTGTTGTCAATTGAAATGCCTAAATCATATCGAACTTGGTAAATAAACTTTCTAAAAAGCTAAACATCACTTCTTGACTGTAAAAAGAGCAATTGCCATTTACTTGGAAAATTCCCCCTTGATAAAGTCTTGATTGACTGTTTGAGTGTGTTTATCTTTGTGGAATGGGCCGAACGCCTCGGTAGATTAAATAGATGCATCTATGGTTCGTGCCATTCGACCCTCTGGCAGTGCACAGTTTAAATATTTGTTGGATCAGGCTGTACGACCTCGGCATGATTTGCGCATGCTTGTATTGCTTGCCTTAAAGCTTATAAATAATGATATTGCCTCCTCGGCCTGAGTTAAATTGTTAAATAATGGGAGATAGAGATTTCTTAATTATGAAAGAACTGCTTACTTACTTCAAAATATAGCTTGCAACCGTTCATATAATCCATACTTAATTATATCGTTGATACCCCATTTATAGCCCATAGTAAGTGTCGAAGTCGACCCCTCGTCACTACTTTCTTCGGGATTAGGTGGGATACTTACTGAGTACACGTTGATTTACGTACTCATACTATACTTGCTGCACATTTTTGTGCAGGTACACATATGTTTAGCGGCCTTGTGGGCGCAGAGGCGTGATTATGGCGGGGACTTAGGTGAGCTGCATTCTATACGACGCACCGCAGCCAGCAGAGTCTCCTTCAGAGTATTGTATTTTCTTTCCTGTCCAAGTTGTATTCCGGACAGTTATTGTATTTTATTTTAAATTTCTAGAAAAGGCTCATGCACTTGTGACACCGGGTTCTGGGATGATTATGGGATGTTCAGTATTGAAATTGGAAAACATTATTATTTACTCTGTGAAGTTCATCATTTATTATTTATTTGAAGGAAATTTATGATTTTAAAAGTATAAAAAAATGAGAATTTAATTAACTACTTAGTGTTGGCTTGCCTAACAGTAGTGTCCGGTGCCATCACAACCTTTAACAGATTATGGGTCGTGACAGTTCTCATTTTAATATTTTTGAAATCATATTTCCTTCGATTAAATGGTAAAAGATGAAATTTACAAATTAAATAATAATATTTTTAACAATTCCAATACAGTGCAACCCATAATCACCCCAAAACCCGGTGTCACAAGTGCATGAGCCTCAACTAAGAATGTAAAATAAAATACAACATATGTCCGAAATACAAATTGGACAGGAAAATATAAATACTCTGAAGGAGACTCTGCTGGCTGCGGACTCGTAACGTGGAATGCAGCTCACCTAAGTCCCCGCAATAACCGCGCCTCTGCGCCCACAAGACAACTAGGCATATATGCACCTGCACAAAAATATGCAGCAAGTATAGTATGAGTACGTAAATCAACGCGTTCCCAGTAAGTATCTAGTCTAACCTTGAAGAAGTAGTGACGAGGGGTCGACTTCGACACTTACTAAGGGCCAACAATATGATAATATGAAATTCTAATTAAGCATGATATATGTAATAATAAAACTCAGAACAAGAAATAATTAAACAATCCATCACCATATTTAAGAACCCAAATCATTTCCTTCATTTAAAACAAATAATCTTTCAAATAATGAATTTATACCAATTATAAAAAGGACTTCCAGTTCTATTATCACGCACAAAATTCCACCGAGGACGTTAGGCCCGATCCAATATAAATGTAAATTGTACACTGTCGAGGGTTGAACGGCACGAACCATAGATGCATATATTAACCTGCCGAGGTGAACGGCCCGCTCCCATGAGAGTAGTAGAAAGAATTACCCCGCTCGCGAAATATACTTGCGACGCGGTCAAATATAATTTATCAATAAATCATAACCCTTTCTTGATATTTTTCAAAATAAAGACAATTCAACTTGAAGCTTTTAAATCCTTAAAATCCTCGACTTAGTTCCATTTGATACAATTAACAAATATAATCAAATAGCGGTGTCCACAAAGCATGGTGTAAACCTAAAACTACTCGGACATAAACAGGAATAGTAGCTACGTACGGACTCTCATCACTTCGTGTGTACGTGGCCCCCACAAATAACAACACATTTTAATTAAGTTAACCTATGGGGTAAGTTCCCTCTTACAAGGTTAGAAAAGAGACTTACCTCACTCCGAAATTTCATAACCAGCTCCCAAGCCCTTCCAATAACTCAAACCGATGCCCAACGCTCCAAAACTAGTCAATAAACATGCAAATCCATAAATATACACTCTAATACTTATTATAATATAATTTATAACAATTCCTAACTCCGCTTGAAAAGTCTATATATATATATTCAAAATAGTGCATATAAATCATCATTTGATTTACAAGCATATACAAGTATTTTCATAATTTTCCATAATTTTTAAAGGCTTTAAATCAATCTATTTCCGCATTTTAATTATATAAATACCCATTAATTACCTTACAAATAATTTTTATGATGCTTTTATCATCTAAACTCATCATTTACACCCATATTAGGATTTAAATATTTTTAGTACATTTGTTATAATTACATTTGCATTTTAAAGGCTAAAATTGCATATTTTTGCAATAATAGCCTATATGTACTTATAATTACTTTATTTAAGCAAAAATAACCTTTTTATATTTTTATAATGTTGAATATTCGTTTTCAATCATTTTTATGCACAAATAATATTTTTTTAAATTATTTTTACAAATTATTTCATTGGTAAAATTTGGGTATTTAAAATCTGGTCCTAATTTCATAACTAATTTTGTACCTAACTACCCAAACATAACCCAATTATCCCAAGCCAAAACTCATTAGCCTAGTACCCATACCCATTTAATTAACCCGACCCAACCCCTGCTCAAATCTCATCCGTTGATCAAAAATGATCAACGGCTCACAAACGCCTCCCCTTTTTCCTTATATCACCTGTCCTCAAACCCTAACCCCATTCCTCCAAACCCGCCGCCTCTCTAATCTCTCCCCTATGAAGAACCCTAGCCCGCCGCCTCACAAAAACTCCTCTCTTAATCCCGTTTCTAATGGGATTTTCTTCCCATTCACTTACCATTTCAATATATTTCCATTATTAGGTGATTCTCTACGGTATTACCTAGTACTTGCCTAAACATGGAAAGTACTCTTACTTTGATTCTGTCCTATTTAACTTTTGTCTCTTGAATCTGGACGATATTGAGTCCAAACATGTTATTTTGCATTGTGTGAGTCCGATTTGTTCGTATCTTGCTGATTCATACTTAACCCTAAGGTTGGGGTTTACAGATTCTCTTTGATTCGAACCGAAACTGGTTCAAGCTTTAATTTTAAGTATTATCTCGTCTGTATTCACCTTATTATGTATGAATCTGTCTATTTCTACCGATTATTTTTACTTGCCATAAATTAGGGTTTCAGATCCTTTTTTGAATCTGTCTATTTCTACCGATTATTTTTATTTGCCCTAAATTAGGGTTTCAGATCCTTTTTATTTGAACCAAATCTAGTTCGATTTTATGTTTTGTGAATAATATTCATGTCTATGTTCATTTAATACAATATGTGACTCTTTGCCTTTATTTTCTGCCGATTTTGTGGAGTTTACCTAAAAACTAGAGTTTCAAAATTTTTCTTCTTTATTGATTGTTTGAATTAATTATATTTATATATTTATGTGTTTACTTCCTACACTATTTAAACCCCTCCCCACTCCCCTTTGGTTAAGTTCGAAAAATCATTACAAAAGCTATAAAACTAAAGATGTATACTCCTTACTCTTGAATAATCTTGTTCTGTACTCTGGTTCCCGGCCGGCTGAAAGACAAGGCCAGAAATTATGAGTTCTTGCTCTTTGGGTGATATTCACAATACTGTGGGATTCCTTTCTTTCTAGTTTCATTTTAACTGGTGAGTTACCAAGACTTTGCCATTTCATTATGATTCATCTGTCATTTCGTTTAATGTGTTACTCTGCTAACCTAAATTCCATTACGTCCGTAGTTTGAGACATATTTAGACCTACTTTGAGTTGATTAATTTGATTCTTCCTAACCTATATGTCACTGATAGCCACCTCTTGAAGTTTAAGTTTGTTATTATCCTGCTCTTTGAACATGCTCTCATATCTCTTTCTATGGATTAGTTAACTAGGTATGGATGTATTCATTAATAGGATAACAAGTCTGTTTCTGAATTCACTATAATGTGGCCTGTTTGATCCTGTTTTTATCATATCTTGACATCTCTAGTAATTTCCCTAATTAGTTTTCAGCATGTTATGGTCTATTGTCAATTGATATGATTTCTTCTTATGACACTAGTTTCTACACTTAGCCTAATCTGAATTCTCTTTTACCACTATAAATCTGTCTTGTAACTTGCCTTGTTAGCATGTGATTGAATTCATTTCCTGAAACTTGATTAAGTCTGCCTTAAGTTTAAGCATGTATGTTATTTGTTTTTATATGCTCAATTGATTCTGTCCTTCAGTGGAATCCTTTGACTTCATTCTATTCCTCTACTATCTGGTCCTTCTGAATTCTTATCCTTAGATGGCTAAAAGCCAAGGCTACTTAGATTTTGTCCTTTGACCTCCCTAGTGTGAGCACTGCTCAGGGTTCATTTGAGACCCTTGTGAACTCTGACACACTAGGACCTGGTCCCTAGTCTTTCCTCTGAATTATTTCTGATCAACCTCCCTAGTGTAAGCATTGCCCTGGGTTCTTGAAGCCCTTGGGAACTCTGACACACTAGGGTCTTGGGTTCTGTATGCTCAGCCTTGACATATGCTTACTGGGTGAATCACTCAACAATTAGTTATTTTGTATCTATGAATATGAAATTTTGGAGTTGTTGTGAATTGTGAGAATGAAGGCCTGGCATGTCCAGGTGTATTTAGGCCTGCTGTAGACTCCCTATAGCTATATCTATTCTGTAATTTACTAAATTCATTATGGGTCCGTAATAATTATTGTAATAACATTTTGGGGTATTAGTAAAATTGGGAAAGGGATTTTTATCTTACTTGCAACAAGTTGGGTAGAGATCATGCCTATATGTTTGATAATGTGTTATTATATGTCGTGTGTTAGAAATCATGCCTATAGGTACTTTGTTATGTTCAGTCATCATATGCTAGCAGCCCTACCTATAGGTTGAATACTTGGTTCAATTGTGTTCTATTTCTGCTTGTTAGAGACCATGCTTATAGGAAATGGTGTGATTCAATGTATGTGCAAAAATTCTATTTACATGCTGCCTTATTTTAGAAACAATGTCTATAGGATCTAAAACTAGACCAAATTGTAGAAAGCATGCCTATAGGTTTGAATCAGATTATTTATCATTTTGCCCGTTGGTTAAGGAGTTTTGACAAACACTGTGCTACTATCCTCATTAGAAAACATGCCTATAGGATCAAAACAAGTGATTCTAGATATGCTTCTGTGATTGCCACTATTTACTATCTCACAAAACATCTAGACATCATGCTAGTAGGTTTAATCTCATTATGCTAAAAATCAGTAGGCAAATTGTCACGACCCCAAATTCCCTCCGTAGGATGTCGTGATGGCACCTAGTCTCTAAGACTAGGTAAGCCTATCAATGCGGAATAATAATAAATATCTGAAATAAATAAACTACAATTCAGACAATTTCAACTCCCAAAACCTAGTAGAAATAAGTCACAAGCTTCTAAGAATTTATTCTCAATGTCTCTATATGTCAAAGTCTAAATAAAATATAAGGAAGCAACATAAAATGATAGAAGGGGACTCCAGAGTCTGCGAACGCTGGCATATATACCTCGAAGTCTCCGTGCGCAGGTAACTCACTAACATCTAGGCTGGTAAAATATACCTGGATCTGCACAAAAAGATGTGCAGAAGCGTAGTATGAGTATACCACAACGGTACCCAGTAAGTGCCAAGCCTAACCTTGGTAGAGTAGTGACGAGGTCAGGTAAGGCCCTACTGGAATATAATAATGGCATGGTAAAATGTTTATCAATGTAGTAAAAATAAAATGACATTGGAAATGAATCAAATAGTATGTCACATTTAATGACACCAAATAATTGCAAATAATATCTCGTGGAATCAAAACAAATTTCCTTCTACTTTATGAAAATCACAACAATTAATCGAAAGCAACTATGTCCATAAATCAATATCAACAAGGGCACTACCGAGGTACCGCCTCGTAGTCCCAAGTTATAAATAATTTCACAATATCTCATTTTCTTGTATCACCGCGGGAGCCTTCACAATTTATTTAAAGAAAATATTTTTTTCCGAAATAGCATCCCGCATTTTAGCCACCCTTATCACACCGCATGACTTCTAGTATTCACCCCTACTAGCCACGCGTATCAAGCCACCCTTATCTCACCGCATGCGTTTCAACACCCAGACCTTATACCACCGCATGCGTATCAATATCACAATATATCACAATTTGCACCTCAAGTGCTCAAATAATTTAACTTGCCAAAATAATTCAACAATAATATTTTTTCACAATAAAGAGCTCACGGCTCATGCCAAAATAAATCATCAATAATAGTTTTCCACAATAAAGAGCTCACGGCTCATGTCAAAATAATTCATCAATAATATTTTTCCACAATAAAGAGCTCACGGCTCATGTCAAAATAATTCAACAATAATATTTTTCCACAATAAAGAGCTCACGGCTCCCTCACAATGAGTATAAAAATATTCAGGAGTAAATAATTTAGGAAAATAATATTTCAAAATCTTTACTACGTTGCTTCAATATCAAGTTTTAAAATGTCAAATACTTCATATTAATAATATTTAATTTAAAGAAAATCAACCTTCAAATAATGCACAGAATAAAAGAAACCAAGTTTCAACTAAACAGGTAAAACAATTAGTAAGAAAAGATCAAACAAATTTGAAGTATATATCTCAGATCAATGATGAAGAATATAACAAGATAAAATAATTTAATAAATGCGCAACAGTGATCTACACAATTTAAAAATATAATCTTTCGCAATTTAGCCCGTGTACACACTCGTCACCTCGTGCACACGACTTTCAACACATTTCAATAATCACATCAATACCAATCCTAGGGTAAATTTCCCCCACACAATGTTAGACAAGTCACTTACCTCGACTTGCTCCAATTTAATCAAGTATTATGCTTTTTCCTCAATTTTCTGACTCCGATCGACTCGTATCTAGTCATAATTAATTCGATACAGTCAATAAAAATTATAGTAATCAATTTCATAAGAAAATATTATATTTTCATTAAAATCCGAAATTAGCTCAAAATTTGCCCATGGGGCCCACATCTCGGAATCCGGCAAAACTTATAAAATCCGACAACTCATTCAATTACGAGCCCACCCATACCAATTTTACCAAAATCCGATAACAACTCGACCTCCAAATCTTAAATTTTCGTTTTTGGAAGATTTTGCAAAAATCTTGATTTTTCTTCCATAAATTCACGGATTCATGATGTAATTGAGTATGGAATCATGAAATATAATCAATATAGGATAAGGAACACTTACCCCAATATTTTCCCGTGAAATCGCCCAAGAACCGTGCTCCAAAAATCCAAAACGAAATGAATGAAATGACCATTTTTGGTCCTTAAGTTTCTGCCAATCTGTCACTAAAAGTCCATTTTTCGTCACTAAAAGTCCACCAGAAACAGCTCTACCAGTCTTACTTCAATTGATCATAACTTTATGTACCAATATCCAAATGATAAATGGTTTAACTTTCTGGAAACTAGAATCCACCGACTACAACTTTCATGTTTTGTAATTATTCTGATTCCTTATGCATTGCGTCCCAAATTCGGCTGCATGCATCAGAATTTCTGGCGAAATTTCTGGCAAAACTGCTCTCATCATAACTTTCTGTACAAATGTCCAAATAATGCATAGTTTAACTTTCTGGAACCTATAATCAAACGACTACAACTTTCATGTTTTGAACATTTTCTGATTCGTTATGAATTGCGAGATATAAGCTTCCAAAGTTGGCTCCACGCACGAAATGTCTGCCACAGAAATTTCTGCAAACAGAAATTTCCAGCACTTTATCTGAAATCCATTCCGTTTACCTTCCGAAATCCACCCGAGACCCTCGGGACCTTAACCAATTATTCCAACATGTCCCAAAATACCATACGAACTTATTCGAGGCTTCAAACTACATCAAACAACATCAAAACGACGAATCGCACCTCAAATCAAAATCAATGAACTTTGAACTTTTAAATTCTATATCTTGTGTCGAAACACATCAAATCAATTCGGAATGACTTCAATTTTTGCACAAAAGTCATAAATGACATAACTGAGCTATGAAAATTTTCAGAATCGGATTTCGACCCCGATATCAAAAAGTCAACCCCTCGGTCAAACTTCCCAAAAATTCAACTTTCGGCATTTCAAGCCTAATTCCACTACGGACTTTCAAATAAAATTCCGATCACGCTCCTAAGTCCAAAATCACAATACGGAGCTGTTTGAATCATCAAAATTCTATTCTGGGGTCATTTGCACATAATTCGATATCCGGTCACTATTTGAACTTAAACTTTAAATTTTTCATCAAAATTCCATATCTCAGGCTAGGGACCTCGGAATTTGATTCCGGGCATACGCCTAAGTCCCAAATAACGATACGGACCTACCGGAACTGTCAAAATACTTATCCGAGTCTGTTTGCTCAAAATATTGACCAAAGTCAACTCAGTTGAGTTTTAAAGCTCTAATTCACATTTTAATTCATTTTTCACCTGAAAACTTTCCGAAAAAATTTTACGAACTGCACATGCAAGTCGAGTAATGGTAAATAGTGCTTAGATCACATAGTTAATCATTAAATTTAAAGATGACATTTTGGGTCATCACATTCTCCACCTCTAAAACAAACGTTCGTCCTCGAACGGAGTTAAAAAAAGTACCGAAGCTGGTGAATAAGTGTGGATAACAGCTGAGCATATCGTGCTCGGTCTCCCAAGTCGCCTCCTCGACCGGATGACCCCTCCACTGAACCTTCACAGAAGCAATGTTCTTTGACCTCATCTTTCGAACATGCCTATCCAAAGTAGCCATTGGTTCCTCAACATAAGATAGATTCTTGTCCAACTGAACCGAACTGAAGTCTAACACATGAGACGGATCGCCGTGATATTTTCGAAGCATGGAAACATGGAATACCGGATGGCCGGTAAAGAGACTAGGTGGTAGTGCAAGTTTGTAAGCCACCTCTCCAACTCTCTCAAGAATCTCAAAAGGCCCAATATACTTAGGGCTCAAATTGCCCTTCTTCCCGAACCTCATCACACCCTTCATAGGCGAAACCAAGAGCAATACCCGCTCACCAACCATGAATGCAACATCACGAACCTTCCGATTCGCATAACTCTTCTGTCTAGATTTGGGCTGTATGAAGTAAATCTTGAATCAACTTAACCTTTTCCAAGGCATCCTGAACCAAGTCTATACCCAATAGCCTAGCCTCGCCCGGTTCGAACCAACCCATTGGGGACTGGCACCACCTACCATACAAGGCCTCATACGGAGCCATCTGAATGCTTGACTGGCAACTGTTGTTGTAAGCAAACTCCGCAAGTGGTAAGAACTGATCCCAAGCACCCCCAAAATCTATCACACACGCACGAAGCATATCCTCCAGTATCTGAATAGTGCGTTCGAACTGCTCGTCCGTCTAAGGGTGAAATGTTGTACTGAACTCTACCCGAGTACCCAACTCACATTGTACTTCCCTCTAGAACCGTGATGTAAACTGCGTACCCCGGTCAGAGATGATAGATACCGGTATGCCGTAAAATCGGACAATCTCGCAAATATAGATTCGAGCCAACTGCTCGGAAGAGTAGGTAGTCATCATAGGATTGCAATGAGCTGACTTGGTCAATCTATCCACAATCACCCAAGCTGCATTGAACTTCCTCTGAGTCCGTGGGAGCCCAACAACGAAATCCATAGTGATCCTCTCCCATTTCCATTCTGGAATCTCTAACTTCTGAAGCAATCCACTCGGTCGTTGATGCTCATATTTCACTTGTTGACAATTTAGACACCGAGCTACATACTCCACTATTTCTTTCTTCATCTTCCTCCACCAATAATATTGCCTCAAGTCCTGCTACATCTTCGCAGCACCCGGATGTATGGAGTACCGCAAATTATCAACCTTCTGGAGAATCAATTCGCGAAAACCATCTACATTAGGCACACATAGCCTGCCCTGCATCCGTAATACACCGTCATCTCCAATTGTGACTTCTTTGGCATCACCGTGCTGAACTGTATCCTTAAGGACCGGCAAATAGGGGTCATCATACTGACGCTCCCTGATATGATCATAAAGAGAAGACTGAGAAACCTCACAAGCCAAAACTCGACTCGGCTCGGAAACATCCAATATGACAAACTGGTTGGCCAGGGCCTGAATATCCAAGGCCAAAGGCCTCTTTGCTACCGGTAAATATGCTAAGCTGCCCAAACTCTTCGCCTTACTACTCAAGGCATCGGCCACTACATTGGCCTTCCCAGGATGATAGAGAATGGTGATGTCATAATCCTTAAGCAACTCCAACCACCTCTGCTGCCGCAAATTAAGATTATTATGTTTAAATAGATGCTATAGACTTCAGTGATCGGTGTAGACCTCACAATGGACACCGTACTAATAATGCCGCCAAATCTTCAAGGCATGAACAATAGTTGCTAACGCAAGGTCATGGATCGGATAATTCTTCTCATGTACCTTTAACTGTCGGGACGCGTAGGCAATCACCCTACTGTCTTACATCAACATTGTGCCGAGACCAATACGCGACACATCACAATACACAGTATAAGACCTTGAACCTATAGGTAATACCAATATTGGGGCTGTAGTCAAAGTTGTCTTGAGATTTTGGAAGCTCTCCTCACACTCGTCTGACCCTGTAAATAGGGCACCCTCTTGGGTCAATTTGGTCTTAATAGTTGTTCATAATCAATTACAGAATCGTCATTTAACCTCATGTTAACAAAAATCTCATTGCAAACCTTCACAATACTGATAACTAGATGCGAGGCATGAAGACCTCATAATTATTTACCCAAATTAACGAGTCACATTTAACGCCACCTGGGCGGGCACCTACCTCGTAGGTTAAAAATTAATAATTACAACACGAATTTGACAACTATGCACAGAGAATTTCATATAAGAATTTTCAAATAAGCCTAACAGGCATGAATCCCTATTAGTACTATAGTACAAATTTAATTTCACAAGGGAGAACTTAAACACAAGAATTTTTCTCACAAGGATCTCGTCCTTATATAACTTCCACCGCAGCTCGTAGCCCGGTTTAAACATATCAATTTATATAAAAAATGTGAGGATCTCGTCCTCAGTTCTGAATCACAAGTAATATGCACATCGTACCAATTGTAAATTTCCATTTTCTCCTTTTAAATAATTTCGGTTACACCAAATCACAACACATAATGAACCCCACACCGGTAAGGCATAAAATTCATAATTTGCAATTAATAATTCGGAATTTACATCAAAATTTACCGAAATGAGTAACAGAAAGCCACATTTAGCCTCGCAGCTCTTATTAGTGACCAACACGAAATGATAGGCGTAGTTATCTCCATAAAATCTCCCAACAGGGGTAAACACATGAGTAAATTATAGAATTATGAAGCTCACTCATAAGTGGAGCACAATAGGAAGACTCGTTTCGATATTGAGAACCGAATCAACTTAAGAAAATTATTCCTTTATATTAAATCGAGGTCGTACCTGTAACGACACCATCTGATGTAGCGACCTTCGCCATACCGTAAAACAAATATATCAACGGCTAGGTCTCTACCTCTAGGACGCCTTTTACTCATCTGTCCTCCACCCCTAACTGGTCATGTAGGTGGTGTAGTAACTGCAATGGGGCACGTAGCCTGAGTGCTTTTATGAAATAAGTCTCTCCCAAGTTTTTGACAATTTTTCTCATGATGTGCCTAGTATCACCGTATTCATAACAACCCTTTTGCGAGTTAGGCTGCTCATATTGAGTCTGTGCAGATAACTGGAATAACCATTGTAGGAACTCATGTCGGTGGTGCATTAAAAGAACTTACTGGAGCACCCCGAGTAATCCGATGTGCGGACTGGGCTGGCCGACTGCCCGAGCCCCCTCCATAATGATTTATACTTGCAGAGTAGAATCCACTGAATCCCCCAGAACCTTGAGACGTCTTGGTCTCCTTAGTTTACTTTTTTGTTTTCACCCCGAACACATTCTTATATCTTGGCAATTTGTACAACTAGCAGAAATGAAGTATCAGCTTGTAGCTCCCGAGTCGTACAAAATTTTACGATCATAATTGAGTCCTTTAATGAGTCTATGGACTCGCCCTCTAGCTGTAGGAATCAAAGTAGGAGTATGACGGGCTAACTTATTGAACTTGATGGCATATTCTGACATCGTCAATGGTGACATGACGCAACCGTTCAAACCCTATGCGCCACGCATTACGGAGAGTCCAGAAAACAAACTCTTTCAAAAGCGTTTCTGAGAACTAAGCCAAGTGGGCGGTGTTGCATTGGCTGGTCTGCCCTCTTCATAGGCTTGCCACGAACGCTGGTGGAGAATTATCTCTCCCAAGGCAAATTTTTTCTTTTGTTATGCTGACTCAACACTGTTGAGCTGACCAATTTCTTAACAAACTCTTCGATTCTTCTTTGGGATAACACTTACCCCTATTTATACACAACAATCATGAAAGTAGAGCTCCATACAGAAAAATCTTATCACGAACCACATAGTCCAGACTCTCGTCAACAAGTGTACTTACTCCGAAGCACCCCAAAATCTGCAACAGTGACGTCCACGCTGACTAGACCTTCTATAAATTTGGAGTTGTTTCTATAACTCCTTTGGTATTGAAGTATAGGATTATTAAGGAGGCGGACATACCGCAAGTCCCAACCTTATCCTCTATGAAATCTCAGGCCTTAAACATGTGTAAATTTTAGGGAACCTTTCAGTACCACATATATACATTTCAAGCCCAAAACTGATATAATACATGACCCCGCAATCCACCCATTGATAGTGGACGGCGTGAAGTCATAGGTCACAACGTACGATGATCCACAATAATAACCTTCACAGCTCGTATAAATCAACCAGACGCCAATGTCCGTTGCACCCCGCACATGATTCACTAGGTGATCTCTCAATACGTCCACATCTTCAGTCGGAACCACACATTAAGGCAATGTTTGAGCATCTCTTGCTCCCTCGTAGTCCATCTGCGGCATCACGAATCGTCGACGCACAACTGATATTGAGTGCGCAATGTCATACACGAGTGGATACAAAGGAATATAAGATATATGTTTCAAGCTAAATCAATGCCGCTCGATAAGGAGTCAAAGAAGTGAATATTTTCCTAACAGTTCCATAGCCTCCCGAAGATAAGTATAGACGTCTCCATACCGATCCACAAGACTCTACTAAACCTGCTTGTGACTTATAACACCTATGAACCTAGTACTCTGATACCAACTTGTCACGACTCCAAATTCCCTCCGTAGGATGTCGTGATGGCACCTAGTCTCTAAGACTAGGTAAGACTATCAATGCGGAATAATAATAAATATCTGAAATAAATAAACTAGTTTTCAAACAATTTCAACTCCCAAAACCCGGTAGAAATAAGTCACAAGCTTCTAAGAATTTATTCTCAATGTCTCTATATGTCAAGGTCTAAATAAAATATAAGGAAGCAACATAAAATGATAGAAGGGGACTCCGGAGTCTGCGAACGCTGGCAGATATACCTCGAAGTCTCCGTGCGCAGGTAACTCACTGACGTCTAGGCTGGTAAAATGTACCTGGATCTACACAAAAAGATGTGCAGAAGCATAGTATGAGTACACCACAACGGTACCTAGTAAGTGCCAAGCCTAACCTCGGTAGAGTAGTGACGAGGTCAGGTAAGGCCCTACTGGAATATAATAATGGCATGGTAAAATATTTATCAATATAGTAAAATAAAATGACATTGGAAATGAATCAAATAGTATGTCACATTTAATGACACCAAATAATTGCAAATAATATCTCGTGGAATCAAAACAGAATTTCCTTCAACTTTATGAAAATCACAACAATTAATCGAAAGCAACTATGGCCATAAATCAATATCAACAAGGGCACTACCGAGGTACCGCCTCGTAGTCCCAAGTTATAAATAATTTCACAATATCTCATTTCCTTATATCACCGCGGGAGCCTTCACAATTTATTTAAAGAAAATATTTTTTCCCGAAATAGCATCCCGCGTTTTAGCCACCCTTATCACACCACATGACTTCTAGTATTCACCCCTACTAGCCACGCGTATCAAGCCACCCTTATCTCACCGCATGCGTTTCAACACCCAGACCTTATATCACCGCATGCGTATCAATATCACAATATATCACAATTTACATCTCAAGTGCTCAAATAATTTAACTTGCCAAAATAATTCAACAACAATATTTTTTCACAATAAAGAGCTCACGGCTCATGCCAAAATAAATCATCAATAATAATTTTTCACAATAAAGAGCTCACGGCTCATATCAAAATAATTCATCAATAATATTTTTCTACAATAAAGAGCTCACGGCTCATGTCAAAATAATTCAACAATAATATTTTTCCACAATAAAGAGCTCACGGCTCCCTCCCAATGAGTATAAAAATATTCAGGAGAAAATAATTTAAGAAAATAATATTTCAAAATCTTTACTACGTTGCTTCAATATCAAGCTTTAAAATGTCAAATACTTCATATTAATAATATTTAATTTAAAGAAAATCAACCCTCAAATAATGCACAGAATAAAAGAAACCAAGTTTTAACTAAACAGGTAAAATAATTAGTAAGAAAAGATCAAACAAATTTGAAGTATATATCTCAGATCAATGATGAAGAATATAACAAGATAAAATAATTTAATAAATGCGCAACAGTGATCTATACAATTTAAAAATATAATCTTTCGCAATTTAGTCTGTGTACACACTCGTCACCTCGTGCAGTCAAATAATGTTAGACAAGTCACTTACCTCGACTTGCTCCAATTTAATCAAGTATTATGCTTTTTCCTCGATTTTCTGACTCCGATCGACTCGCATCTAGTCATAATTAATTCGATACAGACAACAAAAATTATTGTAATCAATTTCATAAGAAAATATTACATTTTCATTAAAATCTGAAATTAGCTCAAAATTTGCCCATGGGGCCCACATCTCGGAATCCGGCGAAACTTATAAAATCCGACAACCCATTCAATTACGAGTCCACCCATACCAATTTTATCAAAATCCGATAACAACTCGACCTCCAAATCTTAAATTTTCATTTTTGGAAGATTTTGCAAAAATCTTGATTTTTCTTCCATAAATTCACGGATTCATGATGTAAATGAGTATGAAATCATGAAATATAATCAATAATAAGGAACACTTACCCCAATATTTTTCCGTGAAAATCGCCCAAAAATCGTCCAAGAACCGTGCTCCAAAAATCCAAAACGAAATGAATGAAATGACCATTTTTGGTCCTTAAGTTTCTGCCAATCCGTCACTAAAAGTCCATTTTTCGTCACTAAAAGTCCACCAGAAACAGCTCTACCAGTCTTACTTCAATTGATCATAACTTTATGTACAAATATCCAAATGATAAATGGTTTAACTTTCTGGAAACTAGAATCCACTAACTACAACTTTCATGTTTTGTAATTATTCTGATTCTTTATGCATTCCGAGATATAGGCTCCCAAAGTCGGCTGCATGCATCAGAATTTCTGGCGAAATTTCTGGCAAAACTGCTCGACCAGCCTTCATTCAATCCATCATAACTTTCTGTACAAATGTCCAAATAATGCATAGTTTAACTTTCTGGAACCTATAATAAAACGACTACAACTTTTATGTTTTGAACACTTTCTGATTCTTTATGAATTGCGAGATATAAGCTTCCAAAGTTGGCTCCACGCACGAAATTTCTGCAACAGAAATTTCCAGCACTTTGTCCGAAATCCATTCCGTTTACCTTCCGAAATCCACCCGAGACCCTCGGGACCTTAACCAATTATTCCAACATGTCCCAAAATACCATACGAACTTATTCGAGGCTTCAAACTACATCAAACAACATCAAAACGATGAATCGCACCTCAAATCAAAATCAATGAACTTTAAACTTTCAAATTCTATATCTTGTGTCGAAACACATCAAATCAATTCGGAATGACTTCAATTTTTGCACACAAGTGATATATGACATAACTGAGCTATGAAAATTTTCAGAATCGGATTTCGACCCCGATATCAAAAAGTCAACCCCTCGGTCAAACTTCCCAAAAATTCAACTTTCGGCATTTCAAGCCTAATTCCACTACGGACTTCCAAATAAAATTTCGATCATGCTACTAAGTCCAAAATCACCATACGGAGCTGTTGGAATCATCAAAATTCTATTCCGGGGTCATTTGCACATAATTCGATATCCGATCACTATTTGAACTTAAACTTTAAATTTTTCATCAAAACTCCATATCTCGGGCTAGGGACCTCGGAATTTGATTCCGGGCATACGCCTAAGTCCCAAATAACGATACGGACCTACTGGAACTATCAAAACACTTATCCGAGTCCGTTTGCTCAAAATGTTGACCAAAGTCAACTCAGTTGAGTTTTAAAGCTCTAATTCACATTTTAATTCATTTTTCACCTGAAAACTTTCCGAAAAAATTTTACAGACTGCACACGCAAGTCGAGTAATGGTAAATAGTACTTAGATCACATAATTAATTATTAAATTTAAAGATGATATTTTGGGTCATCACACAAATTTATGTAGGTCTTGGTCATCGTATTAAGAAACTAGCTTTTGCGTATAACTGTCTGCTCATTCATTCAGTATCACATAGAGATTCTGCCTATAGGATTCTGCAATTTTGCAATTAATAAAACCTGTTAGTGCTAATCAGTTTGGCGTGCATTTGATGTCTAAATGCGGAGGGTAACTTGAGCCCATACTTGTTTCTATTTGAAAGTCCTAACTATTTTTGTATGTCGCCTAGTTTTCTCCTTTTGAGCAATCTAAGTTAAGGTCTAGAACTACCTTAAAATAGAGGTCCAAATGCCTCCTGGACCATAGGCATGGGATGGGTAGTGCACGCATAGGGTACGACTTAGAATCAAATAGAGCGCTTTAGGTAAATAACCTAAAGATAGTAATCGGAGTAGCAGGAGATGATAGTCTGTTCCCGCTGAATAATACGAGTAACACCCCACCTCGAGGGAGTTACGAAGTATTATTTATGTTGCACGGGGTGATCCTTTAGGCTAAAAGAATTAGGACCCCCCACCTTGCCTTAAAATCAATTATTTTTGTTTATTTGCCCAATTTTGTCTCCTCTTTATTTGGACTAATTACTATAATTTGAGTTCGGTCGGGACCCACCGTTGTGGACCTCGAGGAGTGCCTAACACCTTCTCCTCGAGGTAATTTGAGCCCTTACCCGATCTTTGGTGATGCAAAATAGTAAACCTGAGTCATTTGCAAATAGGTGCCCTAACGCACCTTAATCCGTTAGGTGGCGACTCTCTCTTTTAATAACCTTTCCTCCCTTTTTAAAAGAGTTGTCAACGTCGAAGCCCGATTTCGCAAGAAAAAAGGGGCGCGATAGCATGGCGACTCTGCTAGGGATATCCTTAGGCTCTTACCATAATGAACTTGTTATGTGTGAATTAGTCTCCCTCGATAAGCGTGTCTTTATTATTTTATGCTCAAATTTACCGTTTATTTGCTACATGCACACCCCTTCCTTATTTTCCCTTTTACATGAATTTACATGCAACTTTTCATTTAACCTTGGTCGCTGGCTTCAATCTTTATGTCTTTCCCAATCCTTACCCCTTTTACCGCTTTATTATAATTTTTCCATTATGCGAACTAACTCCTTTATTTTTCTTTCTTTATTGTCTTTACATTTATTAAATACCACATTTATCGCTTTCATCATGAAAAATACTTGACAAGGCGTTGTTTTATTTTTTGCATAATTACATGCTCTGCATCATATTCCACTCGTGCGCAATTAATACTATAGCGGCACTTGATGAGTGTCTGCACTCTTCCTATATTACCCTTTTTAAATTTGAAAAGGCTTATTTGCGGTAAAACTAGTCGATCAGCGGTGCAGTCGATGATTCCGTGCCTTTCCCTCTCAAGTTATCCGCTTGAGGGTACCGGTCTAGACTTCTATAGAAAACACTACTCTGATGTTAACTGTGCATGCATCATGTCCAAACCTAGCATGAGTTAGAATGTTGTCCGCTTAATAACTATTTAAGGAAAGCCTTATCCAAAGTCCATCGGGATTTCCATAATCCCAATGGGCACGATCATAATATGTGCATTATTTGGAGAAAACGTGCCGATATGCTAATCATTAATGTGTAAGTAGTCAAACCCAGAGGGGAAAAGGGCTAACTTTATTTGTTTTGCAGAAATGAGGCTCGAAGTCCCCAGGTTCGGCATGGTCTGAAGTATCTCACCTCTATTGCTAGACTGGTGGGAAAATCTCTCGCCAAACGACAAGAACCATGTGAAAAGAACTCTTGTAAATTTACCTTCTTTGCTGGACATTCAGCCAAATAATGTACTGATCGAGGCCGCTACTATGTTCTGGATGAAAAGAGGGTTGTTTTCCGTTTTGGTAACATAGAGATGACTCCCCTTCTTGAGGAAATAGGAGGTTTTGCTGGGCTACCCTGGGATAGCCCTGGTCTGCTGGTACCGGAAAATCGTACTTCTAGGGGATTTCTAAAAATGATGGGTCTTAGAAAGAATGACGAGTTAGTCTGCCTGAAGAAGTCCTACATACCTTTTGATTTCCTCTACGAGCGTTATGGGCACATCACATCCTACTGTATCTATCATGATGAGTTTGCCATCACTTCCCTGGGCTGGACTCATCGTCGGGCTTTTGTGTTCATCGTCTATTTTCTGGGTATGATAGCATTTCCAATTCAAGGAGACAGGATTCACACTCGCTTGGCTATGGTTACCAAGACCTTAATTATGAGTGGCATGTGGGCCGGGCCCGGTCCTAAGTGGGCTTCGCGGTCTTCTTGTTTGAACCGGTCCGGGACCGGGAGCACGAACTAACAGTCCTGGGTTAAGTGGGCCGGTTCCGGGCCCAAGCGGTCCTAAGTGGGCCCAACGGATACTTTCTATTTTTAATTTATTTTTTATAGAAGTTAGAGAAAAAATGGTAATAAAGATATATAAGCTATATTCGATTTATATATTATATATACATCTTAAGATATATATATACTATACTATATATACATAGTATATAAGCCATATTCGATAGTATACATCTTAATACTATACTATATATACATCTTAAGATATACTACATATACATCTTAAGATATACTATATATACATAGTATACTAGATATATATAGTAGATATACATGTATATATAGTATATCTTAAGATGTATATATAGTATATAAATCGAATATAGCTTATATATAGTAAGATGTATATATATTATAGTATAGTATAGTATACATATAAGCTTATATTTATACTATACTATAGTCTATACTATATATACATCTTAAGATATATAAGCTATATTCGATTTACTATATATACATCTTAAGATATATAAGCTATATTCGATTTATATACTATATATACAGCTTAAGATATATAAAAAGACAAAAATATTTTAAAGAGATATTCAAAGCAATATGTTATAATTTTATTATAGCATTAAAAAATCATGGCAATATATATATATATATATATACTATAGTATACTGCCATATTTATAAATGCCTATTTATAAATAGCTAACGGCTATTTTGGCAGGTAAAACGGCCATATTTTAAATGCCATAAAGGCTATAATGTGGCAGATTTAATTTTTTTTTTAAATTAGCCCTTGGGCCCGGATAGGCCCGTTTAGGACCGCTTCAACTGGCTCACTTCCCAGCCGGTCCCGGTCCCAACCGGTTCCGGTCTCGCGGGCCTCGCCTATGGGACCGGCCCACTATCCAGCCCACCTCCCCACGGTCGCGGTCCTATCCGGTTAGAACCGTTTAGGCCCACTGCCCATTTGGGCTTGCGGTCCTGGGCCGGGCCCGGTCCTAACCGGCCCACATGACACCCTTACCCTTAATGGAAGGGATTGAGGGACAGACTTACACTATTGTCCCAATGATCGTGGCAGAGATATACCGAGCTTTGGACCGCTGTAAGAAGGGATTCAGACATTTTGAGGGTTGTAATTTTTTACTGCAAATATGGTTGTTAGAGCATCTTCAAAGAGGACAGTACCGTCAGGAATTTCCGCGGCGACCATGGAATGACCACAAAGCCTTTCACCATCCAAAAAGAATGACTTTCATCCCAGACAGGTTTGCATAACCAGAAAACGCCGTGGATTGGGTACACTTCTTTAGCAATTTGACTAATGACAAGGTCCATTGGATGTTCGAGTGGTTCCCTGCTAGCGAGTTCATCATCAGGTCCAGGGATGTTCCTCACTTAGTGTTGATCGGGTTGAGGGGTATCTATCTGTATGCTCCTATCAGGGTCATGAGACAGGCTGGGAGAAAACAAGTCATACCGCGAGTTTCTAAGATGGTTCACTACAAAGCAGACTTTCAGGGTGGTGCCATTCCATTCAAGTGTGAGGCCCAACACATGTGGCATCTGAAGATTATTGTGGAAAAGGATACCATCGAACCAGATCGGTACCACGTCGGTCATGTGTATTTCTACCTATCATGGTTGGATGATGACATAGCAGGAGAAGTCGAGCCAGGGATCGATCGAGGAAACAGGGTCATAGATGATGCTGCTGAAGCACAAGTAAAATACAAGAGGTTGCGCAAGAGAATCCTTGAGTCCGAAGCCCGACATTTGGAACAACACAAGATAGACATGGAATCAATCAATGAATGGAGGGAAGTTTCTACAAAATCAACAGAGAGGTTGGAGTACTTAGAGCAGGGTCTGATGGAACTTGAAGGGAAGATGAGGAAAAGGATCGTGGATTGTCAAAATACAGAGGGCAACGAAGGACACCTAGCAAGGGCGTATCTGCTGCTGGGCATGCGCGACCTGGGAAATCTGATCGATAGGGCCAAGAAGGCCAAGCTTGGAAAGGGTGCCTCCGGGACCAAATAGAATATAATTGTTGTTTATTTGCTTTTCTAGAGTCGTTTTAGAAATTGATTGTAATAAGGCAAATGCCACTAGCAACTCTTTTAATTATTGTCATTTTAGATGTTTGATCTATTTATTACATTAATGAAATGAGGCAGTTATCGGCATCAAGTTTTTCCAAATCTATGTGTCGCTAGGCCTACCTCAGGCATAATGAGGTCCCCAAAATTAGGACGCGAATTTATAATTTCGCAATACATGTTTAAATACTGTAAATATCCTTTCAAAATCCCCTACTGACTTGTTTACCTTTTTGCTTTTCTTTATTTTGATTATTCCCATCCCCTAAGGTTGATTCTTGCATACTAGCATCATCAACGTATCATACCAGATCCAGAGGCCCTCCACCTCCTCCTCCTCCAAATGATCCTAAAAGTAAGGGAAAGACTAAGATGGATGACATGACTGGTATTAGGAAAGATAACGATGCACATGTGGAAAATGTTGAAACTTCAGATGGTCGGAGTACTCCGGCACAGAATCATTTAGTTCTACGGTTGGAGCAGAAAATACTGGAATTGCAAGGGAAACTTGAGCAGGTCTCCAACTTGGCAAACCTCTCCCTCACCTTAAACGTCCCAGATATTAACTAACAGAACGCCCAAAACCCAGCACCTCCTCAAAACACACCAAACCAACATCCACAAAATTCTTGCGCACCTCATCAATACGCCACACCTCCTCAAAATCCTAACCCTCTACCAGTGCCAACTCCTCCTCAACACAAACATCTTCCGACTCAGTATCCACAAGCTACTACCTACCATTCTTCTTAAAATACACCGCAACCTACCCCCGATCCGCAGAACTCAACCAATGATCATCACTACACCTAAATCCCCGGTATCCACCAAAGTAACCCCATATACATGGAAATTCTACCTCACCCCACTCAACAAACCCCATACACACCATAATCCGCCGAGAAGGACCTTCTCATCAAGAATATGGCAGAGGAACTTAAGAAGCTCACAAACTGAGTCCAGGGTGTCGAATGGGGTAAGGGCATTGAGGGTTTGAACTATGAAGATCTATGTATTCACCCAGACGTAGAACTGCCGGATGGTTACAAACCTCCCAAGTTTGAGATGTTTGACGGAACAGGTGACCCAAAGGTGCATCTAAGGACATACTGTGACAAGCTCATAGGAGTTGGAAAATATGAAAGGATTCGCATGAAACTGTTCATGAGAAGCCTCACTGGAGACGCCTTATCGTGGTACATCAGCCAAAATCCAAAGAAGTGGGTTAGCTTGGTAAGCATGGCATTAGATTTCATGGATCGGTTCAGGTATAATACGGAGAATGCGCCAGATATCTTCTATATCCAGAATCTCAAGAAGAAGCCAACAGAGACTTTCTGCGAGTATGCTACTCAATGGAGATCGGAAGCTGTGAAAGTAAGGCCGACATTGGAAGAAGAGCAGATAAACAAGTTCTTCGTCCGGGCCCAGGATCCACAATACTACGAAAGGTTAATGGTTATCGAGAATCACAAATTCTCCGACATCATCAAATTGGGGGAAAGGATTGAAGAAGGGATCAAGAGCGGAATGGTAACTAATTTTGAGGCATTACAGGTTACGAATAAAGCTTTGCAGTCAGGGGGTATATCCAAGAAGAAAGAAGTAGGGGCCATGATGGTAGCCCAAGGTCTGAAGTCTCCTCTCACATACCAAACACCTCCACCCACATATCAGCCTTCACCTCCCAGATACCAACAACCTTCTACTACTTACCATACCTATAACACCCAACCCGCATACTACCACTAACCACCAGCCCGCAAAAACTACCAAAAATCTAGACCAAATTTTGACCACAGATCACCCAGACAATACACCCCAATTGCTAAACTTGTAGACCAATTGTACAAGAGACTGAAGGTTGTCGGTTATATCACTCCCATTCCCGCTGTCACCATGGAAAATTCCTCTCAATGGGTCAATCCAAATAAGACATATGCCTATCACTCAGGCATGAAAGGTTCATACTATTGATGAGTGTCGTACTTTGAAGGATAAGATTCAGACATTAATTGACACCAAAGTCATACAGGCAAAGGAGGCTGCACCCAATGTCCGTAACAATCTTCTCCCGGATCACAGGGGCGGATGGGTAAACATGATAGAGACCGATGAAAAATGGGACTCAGAGGGGTCAATTGGACTCATTCAAGAAGGTGATAATCCTGAAACATCTCCAGTCACTCTCACACATATCATAGTACAAACTCAGGCACCAATTGAAGTTGAGGTAGCTGCCCCAACTCCGTTTGAGGTTGAAGTAACAACACCCTTCACCGTGATGATAGCACCTACACCATATTATAAGTCTAAAGCTATACCATGGGATTATGTTGCAGAAGCAAGAAGGAAAGGAAAGGGGAAAATGGAAGAAACTGGTGCAGCACAAGGTATGACCAAAACTGGTAGGGTTTACACGTTCGAGCATCTGGGGGGAATAAGTAAAGAAGCCGCTTCCAAGCAGCCCATCATTGAAACCGGCCCGGATGATCTTTGGAGAACGGTGCAAGCAAGGGAGTATTCAATGGTTGATCATTTGAACAAAACCCCTGCTCAGATATCCATTCTATCACTACTACAGAATTCTTAGGCACACAGGAACGCGTTGATGAAAGTATTGAATAAGGCTTGTGTACCCAACAACATTATCAGTGGAGAGATGGCCAATATGGTAGGACAAGTGTTGGAAAGCCACAAGATCACTTTTCACGAAGACGAGCTACCACCAGAAGGACTAAATCACAACAGGGCACTGCATATCACAGTGCAATTTGAGGATAAGTTCATTGCCAGAGTCCTGATAGATGGGGTTTCGAGTCTTAACATATCTTCACTAACTACTCTAAAAAGATTGGGTAAAGGCCTGCACGAGATACGAGCAAAAAGTATGAATGTGAAAGCATTAGGTTCACTTAGGTCTCACGAGTCATGAGCGAGTCTAGTAGAGTCTTGCGGATCGGTACGGAGACGTTTGTACTTATCTTTGAGAGGCTACAGGGCTGTTAGGAACACTTCCCTTCTTGATTCCTCATCGTGCGATTTGATCCCTGTGAGTCTTATGCCCTCATTTCCTTCCTATTCAATCTTACGCGGCGTGAAGCGCTTGTTATAAATTGGGAATCAAGGAATTCGAATGGTACTATAGATATGGTGCAGGATATTTCTCCCTGCGTATTTGCTTTGGGCTATTGTCGTCGCCTTGTGGAAGACTGTTCTGTCGTTTCAGCTCAGTATCAATATTACCTAAGGTTTTGAGACTTTTTCATTGATTGTTATGACGATTCGCGCGTTGCTATCACACAGTGTTGGTGTAATGGTAGGATGTTTGTCTACGCGTCGAAGTAGTGAATGACTTGGAAGGAGGTTTACTCAGTGCATGATTCGGAGATCCAGTGTTTTTATTTTCGGTGAAGGAAAGGCAATCGGGATATGAATGTTCAGGTTTGGGTTGACAGAGTAACGAGAATTGGTATTTCGAGCATAGTGGAATTTTTATTTGTGATGTGGTATCGTCGCCCTAGATTGAATATGTTAAGTTCGCTGATGTTATGGTCTTCATCAATTTTCCTTCGGGGCAGAGTAGTGTGAGATGGTGCCGGAGAAGCGGTTGTCAGAGACAACTGAGTGCAGTAATTTGAAAATTTAAATGGGTATTTCTAATGTTGACTGCTCGAGGAAGATGATCTTCGGAGGGGTTTAAAGTTGGTAGCGATCTATTAGTTCAAGTGCTACAGAGATAGATATTGAGTTAAGGCAACAATTGGGCAGCGAATGATGAGGAAGGACACGTGGGAGGTTCCCTGCGGTGGTTAAATTTCTAGAAGGCCAAGTGTGAGAAATAGAAGTCGGGTAGTTGCTTAAAGGAGAGGGTTTAACCAAAGTGGGAGAGTGGCAGAGTAGCATATGGATTCTGTGGTAGGATGACTATACGCCTTGGGGGAAGTTAGAGTGATTTGGGATTCATGGTGGACAGTGACTAGGTCTACGGGCTTAATTTGGAATGTTGGCTGCTATATTGAGGAAGATTAGGTGTGACAGGGGGGAGTTGCTCAATATGAAGAAGGATACAACATGACTTTGGATTGGAATGAATCGTCGCACATTTAGTTTATGTCAATGGGGAGTGAACGGGCCTGTACGGCTGGTGAATGAGCACGGGCTCAGGATGGTCTAAGGATTTCATAGTAATTGTACTCGGTGCAGCGCTGTTAGAAGATGTCGGCATGTAATTTCCACAGGTGGGTTATCTCAGTGAGAAGGTTAGCAGTCGTGTGGTTTTGATAAAGCTTCTGCGAAGGATTCTACTGGCTATCCGATAAGAGGTCGGATATGTAAATGTGGCTAGTGGTTCAGAATGTTCATGAAGTGTTAACGGAAGGATTTCGAGGAATTTTGGCGAGTTGATTGTGCAAAATCATGTCAATGGGGGATAAGGAATCTTGTTGGGTTCCAGAGTTTTGCAATAGTATCTTCAAGCTAAGTGGGAGAGCCCCACCACCTACGATGGGATTGCATGATTGTCTACTTGTGAGATTTCTGGTTATCGGCATATTGGTGGGTTATTACGACTAAGGAAAGAGAACATCCGCGGTAATTTGAGAAAAGGATTGAGGAATGTGTGCTATAGCTGGCCTTATTGACTCATGTTCAGGCTTTGGGAAGATTCAGGATTTATGCTTCGTGTAGAGGTGATTTACAAGGAAAGTGATTCAGCTGGGTGCTAAGTTGCGAGGGCGTGCATGTGCTAGTAGAGCCTTGGAGTTTGATTATATTCGGGACCAAGTCAGAGCGGGTGACTCTCAACAACGGTCCTAGTGGAGTCAAAAGTTAAAGTGTGGTGCCTAAGGATTTCGAGTCAGTAGTATGGCTGAGTATTGAGCTTTTACAGCGGATTATGAAAAGGGGCTTGGAGTGTTCTATGTTATCTTTGGTCTGCAGTGTAACATGAGAGGAATGGGAGAAAACAACTTCGGATTCATAGAGAAATTATCAGAATGGGTGTACCAGTTGAATACGTGAATATGCACACAAGGAGGGTATGAGATGGTTCGTGGTTTTTGGAGACAATGCAGTCTCGAGAAATGGGGCCACTCAGGATGAGTGCGAATTGAGTTTGTTTATGTGTTGAATGAAGCTATCGTTATTCCTAAGGCAAGTCTAAAGTAAATAAGAAGAAGTTGGATCGGTTAACAATGATTGAATTAGCATGATGGCGGCAATGATAAGTTCCTTCAGTGTGTTAAAACATGCATGTGATTTGTGGCGGTACATGCGAGGCTTGATGGCCGCCGTAATCGACTTTATTCGAGGGCATTCGAGTATTGTGTCATATTATGTGTAGATGGATCCCGGAAGAGTTATGGTAGTTTAGACCACTACTTGAGGTTTGTATTTTCTACGGTTATGGGAATTCAGTCGCGTGTCGCTATGGTTCTCCTAAAATGAGTTAAGTGAAAAGTTTCTATATGATGAAGTGTGTACCCTATTGGTGGTTCGGGAGTTATGATGAAATTCTTGTACTCTTGCGTATTGGTATGTTAGGTGCAGTGAGCGGCATGGGAATTGGAAGTTGAGGATCAAGGTTGCAGTTAATGTGGACAAGAATGTCACGAGCTCGGATAAGCAGGGAGGAATTCAGATGTTTAGAGTAAGCTGGTATTGTCCTTAGCGTCACCTAAGATCGGCGTCCTGTGTAAGAGGCTTTGTGTACTGATTTGCAGCTTCTAGATTTTCTTTTCAGCATTAGTGTGACTGGTGGTATGGATGTGCAGACTTGTTACCTGGTGCGGAAGGTCGTGGGAGCGTATCCCACGGGAAGATTGTATAAGTGTGACATGTAGTCACTTGATTGATTAAAGATTGGAACCAAGTATGGAGTTTCGGTACTATCGCTAATATGAGAGTTTAGGCCTGAAATGCGCTCTATTCAATTAGTTGTGAATTGTGGAAGTTTGTTCCGAATTTGACGGATGTTCTTATGCGTCATGAAAAAAAGGGTTGTTGTGGATCATTGAAAGGTTATTAGCCCAGTGTGTTATGATCAGGATCGACTTGAGGTCTGTGGATGGATCTAAATATGAATGTGGACTCTATATCAGGCCGGATGTATTCATTTCAGCATAGCGCTATTTTCGGAGGGGTCTTCGGGCGTTGGATGTTATTTATGTTGTCGGCCTTTCCGTGTAGTCTCTATTGTGCCATGTGGGTTGTGAGGCGGTTTGATTATTCGTACTCGTATTGAGATCCTGTATAGTTTGTGGTGTTATATGAGCAGGATGGCTCTCGAGATGCAGGTCATTTATTGTACCTTAGTTGTGCTTGAGTTTTATAGCGTATGATGCTACCCATCTCCCCATGATTTGTATTATGCACTTGGCGTGCTTATGGTTGATATTCGGACATTTCGTGAGTATAAGCGAGAGCTTTCGATTATCATGTATAGATCAGGTGACACACCACCATATGTATATGGTTGGATTGGGTGGCACGCCGCCACAGATATGTTGTTTGGATCAGGTGGCATGCCGCCACGGGTATCATGATTGGATAAGGTTGGACGCCGTAACGGTATCATGTGTGGATCGGGTTACATGCCGCAACAGTGTGATGTTGAGCACAGTTCCCTATAGCTATTCTTGTGTGTTTTGTCCTATATTTTCGGAGAAAGATTCATGACACCTTTTTGGTTGTTTAATTAGTTACGTGGGTTGAGAAGTTCTTTTCCAGAGTTCGTTCTCCTTATGTACCATATTCGAGTTTGTGGATTGTTGGCACATGGTGGCATCATATGAGACCTTTGGTAGTGTTTGTGGTGGCTTATTGCCGGAACGACTTGTACTGGGTGAGACGAGATTTCTGGACCTAGGATCAGTGCCATCAGATTTATATGAAGCATATTAGAGAGCAAATATCGTTATTTGGTTCATAATGAGGTAATGGTTCTAGTAAAGAGAAGAAACCCAATGATTTGTTGACTCAACAGTTGGTTATGAATTTCTGCACATCTCTTCCGTCATGGCAGCATTTCAAGAGTTGGAACATGACTTATACATGTCCTGAAGTGTATTGTAGGCATCAGATTCGTGGAATTTAGGCCATTGTTATTGGAGGATGTTATTATGGTCATGTGAATTATGCGGTGCATGGTAAGAATTTAGTAAGGGTACACAATCGTGTTTGTGCAGTGTGTAGTGATTGATACCGTGTTCGTATGTTGGAAATAGGCCTGGTGGAGAATTTCGTATGTTGGAATTTGACTCTAAGACTTACTTGACTAAATAAAGAGGAAGATCTTCAGGTTTGCTCGAGCAAATGTGCTTAATTGGGTTATGGTAGCACGGGTAGGTGCACGAGGTGTTAATCAGTGATTTCAGACAACTCCAGAGCAGTTCTTAGCACGTTCGCGGACGAACGTATGTTTAAGTGGGAGAGAATGTAACGACCCGATCAGTCGTTTTGAGCTCTAGCGCGTCATTTAGCGATTTGAGACCCCGAGCAGCTTCACTTCAGGTATTATGACTTGTGCGTATGTTCGGAATTGAATTTCGGGGAGTTCGGAGTTGATTTGGAAAGAAAATTCTAGTTTCGGAAGCTTTAAGTTGGAAGAATTGACTAAGGTTTGATTTTTGAGTAAACGACCTCGGAATCGGGATTTGGAAGGTTCCAACAGGTTCGTATGATGATTTTGGACTTGGGCGTATGCCCGTATCGGGTTTTGGATAGAGCATTTCGGTGCCTATTGTGGAAGGTTGGCGTTTTGGAAGAATTTCATAAATTTGGGTTGAAGTGCATTTCAATGATATCGACGTCTATTTGGGATTCCGAATCTGGGAATAGCTCCATATGATGATCCCGGTCTTAGGAGCGCGTCTGGAAGTGGATTTGGAGGTCTGTAGGTCATTTTGGGGTCATTTGAGTGGAAGTTGGAAATTTGGATAATTTTAAGAAGTTTGATCGGGAGTGGACTTTTGATATCGGGGTCGGATTCCGATTCCGGAAGTTAGAATAGGTCCGTAATGTCGAATGTGACTTGTGTGCGAAATTTGAGGTCAATCGAACATGATTTGATAGGTTTCGGCATCGATTGTAGAAGTTTGAAGTTTCAAAGTTCATAAGTTTGAATTGGAGGGTGATTCGTGTTTTTAACGTTTTTGACGTGAATTGGAGGCTCGACTAAGTTCGGAATGTGATTTGGGACATGTTGGTATATTTGGTTAAGGTTCCGTGGCCTCGGGTGAGTCCCGGATGGTTAACGGAGCAAGTTTTGGACTTAGGGAATAGCTGAAGTGCATCGGTTCTGGTGTAACTACACCTGCAAAGTTAGGGCCGCAGGTGCGGAGCCGCAGAGGCGGCCATGAGGGTCGCGGAAGCGGCTTAGGTTGGGGAAGACTGGGACCGCAGATGTGGCCGAGTTCCGCAGAAGCGGCACCGCACCTGCGCACGTGGAGCTGCAGGAGCGAAGGCGCAGAAGCGGATGGGGGCCGTAGATGCGGAGTTGAGGGGTATGAAGGAGGACCGCAGAAGCGGTAATTTGGCCGCACCTGCGGAACGCAGAAGCGGTCAAGGGACCGCAGGTGTGAGAGGTCACTGGGCAGATTGTTTTAAAGAGCGAGATTTGGCTCTTCTTCTCTCATTTTCCACTTGGCTGAGGCGATTTTGGAGAGCTTCAAGCATGGATTTTTCATCAATCAACACAAGGTAAGTGATCCCCACCTATTGCAAGTTAAATACATGATTTGTATAAGAATTTAAGCATGGAAAATTGTAGAAATTGTGAATTTTTTGGTAGAAAACCTAGAAATTATATTTTTGGATTTTGACCACGAAATTGGACGTGGAACTTAGAATAAATTATATATTTGAGTTTGTGGTGATATGGGTAAGGTTTATCTTCTAAAATTTTTGAAATTCGGGCACGTGGGCCCGAGAGTGATTTTATCGACTTTTCAAGCGGAGTTAGGAATTGTTATAAATTGGGTTATAATAAGTATTAGAGTGTATATTTATGGATTTGCACGTTTATTGACTAGTTTTGGAGCGTTGGGCATTGTCGCGCCCCTTTTTTCTCGCGAAATCGAGCTTCGACGTTGACAACTCTTTTAAAAAGGGAGGAAGGGTTATTAAAAGAGAGAGTCGCCACCTAACAGATTAAGGTGTGTTAGGACACCTATTTGCAAATGACTCAGGTTTACTGGTTTGCGTCACCAAAGATCGGGTAAGGGCTCAAATTACCTCGAGGAGAAGGTGTTAGGCACTCCTCGAGGTCCACAGCGGTGGGTCCCGGCCAAACTCAAATCATGTGAATTAGTCTAAGAGAAAAGAAACAATTCGGACAAAGAAAGAACTATTTTAATAGGAATAGGGGGTCCTAATTTTTTTAGCCTAAAGGATCACCCCGTACAACATAAATAATACTTCGCAACTCCCTCAATACGGGGTGTTACTCTTATTATTCAGCGGGCACAGACTATTATCTCCTGCTACCCGATTACTATCTTTAAATTATTTACCTAAAGCGCTCTATTTGATTCTAAGTCGTACTCAATGCGTGCACTACCCGTCCCATGCCTATGGTCCAGGAGGTATTTGGACCTCTATTTCAGGGTAGTTCTAGACCTTAACTTAGGTTGCTCAAAAGGAGAAAACTAGGTGACATACAAAAACAGTTAGGACTTTCAAATAGAAACAAGTATGGGCTCAAGTTACCCCCCGCATTTAGACATCAAATGCACGCCAAACTAATTAGCACTAACAGGTTTTATTAATTGCAAAATTGCAGAATCCTATAGGCAGGACCTCTCTGTGATACTGAACGAATGAGCAGACAGTTATACGCAAAAGCTAGTTTCTTAATATGATTACCAAGACCTACATAAATTTGCCTACTGATTTTTAGCATAATGAGATTAAACCTACTAGCATGATGTCTAGATGTTTTGTGCTATAGTAAATAGTGGCAATCACATAAGCATATCCAGAATCACTTGTTTTGATCCTATAGGCATGTTTTCTAATGAGGATAGTAGCACAGTGTTTGACAAAACTCCTGAACCAATAGGCAAAATGATAAATAAACTGATTCAAACCTATAGGCATGCTTTCTACAATTTGGTCCAGTTTTAGATCCTATAGACATGGTTTCTAGAATAAGGCAGCATGTAAATAGAATTTTTGCACATTCATTGAATCACACTATTTCCTATAAGCATGGACTCTAACAAGCAGAAATATAGCACAATTGAACCAAGTATTGAACCTATAGGCAGGGCTGCTAGCATATGATGACTGAACATAACAAAGTACCTATAGACATGATTTCTAACAAACGACATATAATAACACATTATCGAACCTATAGGCATGATCTCTACCCAACTTGTTGCAAGTAAGATAAAAATCCCTTTCCCAATTTTACTAATACCTCAAAATATTATTACAATAATTATTACAGACCCAGAATGAATATAGTAAATTACAGAATAGATATAGCTATAGGGAGCCTACAGCAGGCCTAAATACACCTGGACATGCCAGGCCCTCATTCTCACAATTCACAACAGCTCCAAAATTTCATATTCATAGATACAAGGCTGAGCATACAGAAACAAAGACTCTGGTATGTCAGAGTTCCCAAGGGCTTCAAAAACCCAGGGCAGTGCTCACACTAGGGAGGTTGATCAGAAATAATTCAGAGGAAAGACTAGGGACCAGGTCCTAGTGTGTCAGAGTTCACAAGGGTCTCAAATGAACCCTGAGCAGTGCTCACACTAGGGAGGTTAAAGGACAGAATCTAAGTAGCCTTGGCTTTCAGCCGGCTAAGGATAAGAATTCAGAAGGACCGGATAGTAGAGGAATAGAATGAAATCAAGGGATTCCACTGAAGGACAGAATCAATTGAGCATATAAAAACAAATAACAAACATGCTTAAACTTAAGGCAGACTTAATCAAGTTTCAGAAAATGAATTCAATCACATGCTAACAAGGCAAGTTACAAGACATAATTATAGTGGTAAAATAGAATTCAGATTAGGCTAAGTGCAGAAACTAGTATCATAAAAAGAAATCATATCAATTGGCAATATACCATAACGTGCTGAAAACTAATTAGGGCAATTACTAGAGATGTCAAGATATGATGAAAACAGGATCAAACATGCCACATTATAGTGAATTCAGAAACTGAACTTTTATCCTATTAATGAATACATCCATACCTAGTTAACTAATCCATAGAAGGAGATAAGAGAGCATGTTCAAAGAGCATGATAATAACAAACTTAAACTTCAAGAGGTGGCTATCAGTGACATATAGGTTAGGCAGAATCAAATTAATCAACTCAAAGTAGGTCTAAACATGTCTCAAACTACGGACGTAATGGCATTTAGGTTAGCAGAGTAACACATTAAACGAAATGACAGATAAATCAGAATGAAATGTCAAAGGCTTGGTAACTCACCAGTTAAAATGAAACAAGAAAGAAAGGAATCTCACAGTATTGTGAATATCACCCAAAGAGCAAGAACTCATAATTTCTGGCCTTAGCTTTCAGCCGGCCGGGAACCAGAGTACAGAACAAGATTAGTCAAGAGTAAGGAGTATACAACTTTAGTTTTATAGCTTTTTAATGATTTTTCGAACTTAACCAAAGGGGAGTGGGGAGGGGTTTAAATAGTGTAGGAACTAAACATATAAATATGGAAATAAAATTAATTCAAACAATCAGTAAAGAAGAAAAATTTTGAAACCTTAGTTTTCAGGTAAACTCTACAAAATCGGCAGAAAATAAAGGCAAAGAGTCATATATTGTATAAAATGAACATAAACATGAATATTATTCACAAAACATAGAATTGAACTAGATTTGGTCCAAATAAAAAGGATCTGAAACCTTAATTTAGGGCAAGTAAAAATAATCGGCAAAAATAGACAGATTCATACATAATAAGGTGAATATAGACGAGATAATACTTGAAATTAAAGCTTGAACCAATTTCGGTTCGAATCAAATAGAATCTGTAAACCCCAACCTTAGGGTTAAGTATGAATCAGCAAGATACGAACAAATCGGACTCACACGGTGCAAAATAACGTGTTTGGACTCAATATCGACCAGATTCAAGAGACGAAAGTTAAATAGGACATAATCAAAGTAAGAGTACTTGCCATGTTTAGGCAAGTACTAGGTAATACGGTATAGAATCACCCAATAATGGAAATATATTGAAATGGTAAGTGAATGGGAAGAAAATTCCATTAGAAGCGGGATTAGGAGAGGAATTTTTGTGAGGTGGCGGGCTAGGGTTCTTCAAAGGGGAGAGAGTAGAGAGGCGGTGGGTTTGGAGGAATGGGGTTAGGGTTTGAGGACGGGTGATAGAAGGAAAAAGAGGAGGCGTTTGTGAGCCGTTGATCATTTTTGATCAACGGCTGAGATTTGAGCAGGGGTTGGGTCGGGTTAATTAAATGGGTATGGGTATGGGTACTGGGATAATGCATTTGGGCTTGGGGTAATTGGGCTATGTTTGGGTAGTTAGGTCCGAAATTAGTTATGAAATTAGGGCTAGATTTTAAATACCCAAATTTAAAAATAAATAATTTATACAAATAATAGATAAATAACAAAAATATCATTTGGGCATGCAAATGATTAAAAATAATTATTTAATATTATAAAAATATAAAAAGTTATTTTTTGTATAAATAATGTAATTATATGTACATATGGGCTATTATTGCAAAATGTGCAATTTAGCCTTGAAAAATGCAAATATAATTATAACAAATGTACTAAAAATATTTAAAACCTAATATGGGTGTAAATGATGAGTTTAGATGATAAAATCATCATAAAAATTATTTGTAAGGTAATTAATGGGTATTTATATAATAAAAATGCGGAAATAAATTGATTTAAAGCCTTTAAAAATTATGGAAAATTATGAAAATACTTGTATATGCTTGTAAATCAAATGATGATGCATATGCACTATTTTGAAAGTGTGTGTATATATATATATATATATATATATATATATATATATATATATATATATATATATATATATATATATATATATATATTTGAAAAATATGAGGAAAAAACTGGGTATCAACAGCTACCCCTCTTTACCCGGAAAGAATAAAAGAGTTGTCTGGTAAAGAAACGATGACCAATTTTGACCGAATGTGGTGTTTTGAAAAATATAGGCCGCACCCTGGTCTCTGAGCTGCCTACATATCCCTGGTTATACAGGAATCAGGCCATGTGTAGTTCTGGATCCGACGGTGGAATAAACCGATGGAATTGTTGTAAGAACGGACTGAATATTCTAGATATGACAGGTTGAGAATGGTTACAAATATTTGAGTGGGAATCAGGTGAGAATAAGTAACGGAGGTGGTCGGTTGCATTTGAAATAACTGAAGGATATGGACGTTGAATGGAAACTGGAGCGAAGATTGCTCCTGTTAGGAGAACGGTTACTTCCCGAATTACCTGCAAAACTCAAAACACAGTGCATGTAAGTATATATGGATTAAGCACGAGAATTTACACATGATGCAAATTCCCTTTGGACTATGAAGATCGTCTTCGGACGGTGGGGATGATGTCCTTAGACAATGACGTCCTGGGTGAATCATGTGATAAGAGATTCGCAGGCCATGAAATTGTAACGACCCGTCTTGTCGTTTTGAGTAATTACTCTCCTCTCTACTATTTGAAGTCTCGAATAGCTTCATATGATGTATTATGACTTGTATGCGAAATTTGAGGTCAATCGGACTGGATTTGTTATATTTCGACATCGATTATTCAAGAATACGTGGTATCCCATTAGGAAAATGAGCTCCAAATTCAGTTTTGATTGAAGCATTATATCCGTATTGAAATTTTGGAGCCATAGCAAAAAGAATCGTCGAATTCGGACATCGTATGAGAGAGTTATGCCCATTTCCATATCGGAAGAGATTTCCCGTCGCCGCGAGCGCCCAGGGTAGCGTGGAGCGCTAGCCCTGGCGCTGGGATATTTAAGGGTACTGGAAATAGCACCACAGGCAGCGCCCCATGCTACCTGTGACGCTTGAAAATACCAGAGGCTCTATAAACGGGTTTTTTGGCCATTTCTGACATAAAAATAGTTGGGGAGCTCGGTTTGGGCGATATTTGGGCGATTTTCACGGGTAAACATTGGGGTAAGTATTCCTTATCCTATATTGATTATATTTCATGATTCCATACTCATTTACATCATGAATCCGTGAATTTATGGAAGCAAAATCAGATTTTTGTAAAATCTTCCAAAAATGTAAAATGAAGATTTCAAGGTCAATCCGATATCGGAATTTGATAAAATTGGTATGGGTGAACTCGTAATTGAATGGGTTGTCAGATTTTATGAGTTTCGTTGGATTCCGAAACATGGATCCCACGGGCGATTTTTGAGTTAAATTTCGGATTTTGTTGGAAAATTTGTATTCTCATATTGAATTATGTCCTACGATTCGTGTTGAGTATATTGAATTGTTTGTGACTAGATTTGAAACTTTCGGACACGAATTCACGAGGAAAAGGTTTATTGGAATCTTGAAATTGGTTGCAAAACGAGGTAAGTGTCTTTCTTAACCTCGAGTGGGGGAATTACCCCTTAGGCATCGAGTCTTATGTGCCATTTGTAAAATGTGAAAAAGCCGTGTACGCGAGGTGAAGAGTACGTACTCGGCTTATATGTGTAAATTTTATTAAGTTAAAGTTTAGATCATATTGTGTGGTAAATTGGGTATTGGTATATATTTAATCATCTATTTATCGTGCATAAATCCTTGTTGTTGTTGAATTTGTTGTTATATGACAATTTGATGTGATTGTTACTTGATTATTTATGTAATTCCTGAATTTGTTGGTTTGATAATTATTGGAATTTAATTTCATTATGGATTTTCCCTCTGCAAATAATTAATTAAATGAGCTTAAGAAGAGGTGTTTATATAATTATTGAAAATTTGAATTTAATGAAGATTTTGCTTTATGTTGAGTACTTTCTATCTCTATTGATTGTTTTTGGGTGTTGTACACATTGTGTGGAGCTTTTGGCTATTTGTTGTGAAATTAATTGACTTGGTTGTAGCTTTGAAATTTGGTTGTAGCCATTGGGCAAATTGTGATATGAACTGATTGTTGTGAAATTATATTCGGTCCTCGTGATCATTCCATGTATTCAGTTTGAGTTCGTGACTCAGTACTACCAGTCTTGGGAGGTTGTATATTCATATTTGTTCCGCTGTCAGTTTTGATTATTTTTTTTTTTTTAAAAGTTGGCTTTAAATGGTAATTGAAATCGGCTTACCTAGTCTTAGAGACTAGGTGCCATCACGATGCCTGTGGTGGGATTTTGGGTCGTGACAAGTTGGTATCAGAGCTCTAGGTTCATAGGTTCTACAAGTCACGAACAAGTCCAGTAAAGTCTTGCGGATCGGTACGGAGACGTCTGTACTTATCTTCGAGAGGCTACAGAACTTTTAGGAAAATTCCATTTCTTTCATTCCTATCGTGCGGAATTTGTTGAATTTGGAATTTGAAACTTTGTATCTCCATTCTCTCACAGATGGTGAGGACACGTACTGCTGGGTTAGCTGAGCAGGCATCCGCACATACTGCTAGGGCTGCAAGAGGCCGGAGCCGAGGTAGAGGCCGAGGAAGGGTACGTGCTACGACTAGAGCACATATCAGAACAACAGTTAGGGAGCCACCAGTAGCTCCGGTTGGGGGACAAGTACCAGAAACAGCTGTTGTGACCCTCGGACTTTAGGAGACTTTGGCACAGTTCCTGAGTATGTTTGGTACATTAACTCAGGCGGGATTTACCTTTGTTGCACCAAACATTTCGCAGATTGGGGAAGTAGCTCAAACTCCTATCACAACTCCAGAGCAGTAGGTTCACGTTGGTCAGGTTCCGGGTGTAGTATCGGTACAACCTATTATTCCGATTCGGCGTGAGGTCATGCCCGAGGCATCAGAAGAAGAACAAAGGAGACTTGAAAGGTTTAAGAAATACGATCCACCAACTTTCAGTGGCACAGCTACAGAGGATGCCCAAGAATTTATAGAAAATTGTCACCGTATTCTCCTCACCATGGGTATTGTGGAGGTGAGCGGAGTTGCCTTTACTACATTTCAACTGTCAGGCGCAGCGTATCGGTGGTGGCAAATCTATGAAGAAGGTAGACCACCCGATGCCACACCACCAACTTGGGCTCAATTTTCGGAAATGTTCTTGAAAGAGTTTGTTCCCCAAACTCTCAGAGATGCGTAGCGCACAGATTTTGAATGGCTGCGTCAGGGCACTATGACAGTGTCAGAATATGCTATGAGGTTCAGTGAGTTAGCCCGTCATGCACCTATCTTGGTTCCTACAATCAGAGAGCGGGCCCACAGTTTCATTGAGGGGCTCGAATATGATATTAAAATATGTATGGCTCGAGAGTTGCAAACTGATCCTCCATTTCAACAAGTAGTGGAGATTGCAAGGAAGATTGAGGGTGTTTTAGGCGAGGAAAGGGAGTCTAAGGAGGCCAAAAGGTCTCGAAGATCTGGAGGGTTCAGTGGATTTTACTCTTCAGCTAGAACCCATTATAGCGGAGGCTCGAGCAGCCGGTCAGCTCAGTCCGCACATCAGATTACTCGGGGTGCTCCAGTTTACAGTGCACCACCGACACGAGATTCTTACAGTGGTTATTCCAGTTATCCGGCACAGACTCAGTACAAGCAGCCGCGACCTCAGAGGGGTTGTTATGAGTGTGGTGATACTAGGCACATTATGAAAGATTGCCCCAGACTTGGGAGGGGTGGATTTCATCATAACACTCAGGCTATGGGCCCCAATGCAGTTACTACCCCACGTACACAGCCAGTTAGAGGTGGAGGACAGGCGGGTAGAGGGCGCCTAAGAGGTGGAGGCCCGACCTGTTGATATAATTGCAATAATTTGGCTGAGGTCGATATACCAGATGGTGTTGTTACAGGTACGATCCCTATTTGTCATAAAAGGATAATTCTCCTTAATTCGATTCGGTTCTAGATATCGAGACGAGTCCTCCTATTATGCTCCACTTTTGGGAGACCATCGTAATTTTGTGAATCACTTATGTGTTTATCCCTGTTGGGAGATTTTATGGTGTTAGTCCGCGCGTATCAATTTTGTTTTGCACATTATTGTGGGATATGAGTCCAAACGTGACTTTTTATTACTCACCACAGTGGGTTTTGATGTGATTTCGGAATAATTGATTTCAATTTTATGAATTTTATGCCCTATTGGAATGAGGGGTTTATTATGTGTTGTGAAAACTGTTTACAAAATATATTGAAAAGAAGAAAGAAAGAAAATTGAAAAATTCAGTTGGCACAATGTGCAAAGTACTTGTGATTCGAAGTAGAGGACGAGATCCTCGCATTTTTTTTTATGATGTGAAATATTTAAACTGGGCTACGAGCCGTGATGGAAGTTATATAAGGACGAGGTCCTTGTGGTGAAATTTTATGAGTTTAAATTCTCCCTTTGGGAAGTTAAATTTGTACTATGGTACTAATAGGGAGTTATGCCTGATAGGCTTATATGATAATTCTTTTATGTGTTTCTGTGCCATAATTGTGCTGTAATAATTGAGCTTTAGCCTACGAGGTGAGTGCCAAGGTGGCGTTAAATGTGACTCGTTAAGTCGGGTAAATAGTTATCAGGTCTTCATGCCTCACATTCTGTTGTCAATATTGTAAAAATTCGAAACGAGGTGTTGGTTAATATGAGATTAATTGATGATGCTGGAATTAATTATGAACAACTTTTAAGACGAGAGATGTGGAGAGGAGCATACATATGATGTGCTTCATGTCCTGATATCATTATGTTAATACAATGCTTGTAATGCTGAGATTAGTGTTATGGATATATACCTTGTGGTATTTTGTTGGGTTGTGGAGGTGCTCTTAGGAGTTATTTTGGTGTTACTCTGGCAGGTGGATAGGCCCAATTACAAGGAAGACTCTACCAAAATTTCTGAAAAATTTGGGAGATAGTAAAATTTGGGGGATTGAGACGTGCGAAAGAAGAGATAAGTTATGTTATATGTTTGAGGGCGGACTCTACTTCTCATTCAAGGGTGAAGAATCTTAAGTGGGGGAGAATGTAACACCTCGAAAAATTTCGAAGTACTTAAGTGCTATTAAGAAAGTTGATGTGTGCATAGGCAAGAGTTGCTATATCCAGTTGAGACTAATACCGTGCGTTGATGTGAAAATCGGACTTTTGAAAATGTTTGAAGTGTAAGAAATTTGGTCTTAAAATTTACAAATATGGGTATAAGGAATAATCTAAATTGAGATGGTGTTGTCGGGCTTATGTTGAATAGGGTGACATGGGATCACCCCCGGGTATGTGCGTGGTAAGATGTAATAGTGATTTGATGGCTTGGAAAATAACTCTTGGCACGTTCGAGGACGAACGTATGTTTAAGTGGGGGAGAATGTAACGACCCGTCTTGTAGTTTTGAGTAATTACTCTCCTCTCTACTATTTGAAGTCTCGAATAGCTTCATATGATGTATTATGACTTGTATGAGAAATTTGAGGTCAATCGGACTGGATTTGTTATATTTCGACATCGATTATTCAAGAATACGTGGTATCCCATTAGGAAAATGAGCTCCAAATTCAGTTTTGATTGAAGCATTAGATCCGTATTGAAATTTTGGAGCCATAGCAAAAAGAATCGTCGAATTCGGACATCGTATGAGAGAGTTATGCCCATTTCCGTATCGGAAGAGATTTCCCGTCGCCGCGAGCGCCCAGGGTAGCGTGGAGCGCTAGCCCTGGCGCTGGGATATTTAAGGGTACTGGAAATAGCGCCACAGGCAGCGCTCCATGCTACCTGTGACGCTTGAAAATACCAGAGGCTCTATAAACGGGTTTTTTGGCCATTTTTGACATAAAAATAGTTGGGGAGCTCGGTTTGGGCGATATTTGGGCGATTTTCACGGGTAAACATTGGGGTAAGTATTCCTTATCCTATATTGATTATATTTCATGATTCCATACTCATTTACATCATGAATCCGTGAATTTATGGAAGCAAAATCAGATTTTTGTAAAATCTTCCAAAAATGTAAAATGAAGATTTCAAGGTCAATCCGATATCGGAATTTGATAAAATTGGTATGGGTGAACTCGTAATTGAATGGGTTGTCAGATTTTGTGAGTTTCGTTGGATTCCGAGACATGGATCCCACGGGCGATTTTTGAGTTAAATTTCGAATTTTGTTGGAAAATTTGTATTCTCATATGGAATTATGTCCTACGATTCGTGTTGAGTATATTGAATTGTTTGTGACTAGATTTGAAGCTTTCGGACACGAATTCACGAGGAAAAGGTTTATTGGAATCTTAAAATTGGTTGCAAAACGAGGTAAGTGTCTTGCTTAACCTCGAGTGGGGGAATTACCCCTTAGGCATCGAGTCTTATGTGCCATTTGTAAAATGTGAAAAAGCCGTGTACGCGAGGTGACGAGTACGTACTCGGCATATATGTGTAAATTTTATTGAGTTAAAGTTTAGATCATATTGTGTGATAAATTGGGTAATTATTGGTATATATTTAATCATTTATTTATCGTGCATAAATCCTTGTTGTTGTTGAATTTGTTGTTATATGACAATTTGATGTGATTGTTACTTGATTATTTATGTAATTCCTGAATTTGTTGGTTTGATAATTATTGGAATTTAATTTTATTATGGATTTTCCCTCTGCAAATAATTAATTAAATGAGCTTAAGAAGAGGTGTTTATATAATTATTGAAAATTTGAATTTAATGAAGATTTTGCTTTATGTTGAGTACTTTCTATCTCTATTGATTGTTTTTGGGTGTTGTACACATTGTGTGGAGCTTTTGGCTATTTGTTGTGAAATTAATTGACTTGGTTGTAGCTTTAAAATTTGGTTGTGGCCATTGGGCAAATTGTGATATGAACTGATTTTGTTATGTTGTTGTGATAATTTTTCGTGTAAATTATTGTGTTGTGTGAGTTGTTATTTTGGAGAGATAAGGGTGGCATTTCACCGTTGATATTATGTGGTTATAAGGGTGGCATTTTACTGTTGTTGTATGTTTTTGGAATATTATCTGGGCGGTACGGTAAGGGTGGCTATAGGAGCGATAAGGGTGGTAATAGGAGCAATAAGGGTGGCTATTGATATTGTCTGGGCGGAGCGATAAGGGTAGCTATAGGAGTGATAAGGGTGGCAATAGGAGCGATAAGGGCGGCTATTGTCAGGGACGATTTGTGATGATGTGGGGTTGTGGTGTTGATGATTTTTATGTAATGTTGTGATTTTTCTTGTGTTTATTTTTATGCCTTGTGCAATTGGTCTTGTTGATAGTAAATTGATAACAATCTGTGTTATGTTGAAATTGAGAACCTATGGCTATTGTCAGGCGGATTATAAAGTGAAATGTGGGAACGAGTTGCCGTGAGTAAATAATGATGATATTTGGCACGTGAATTGTCCGTGCAGTTGTGATATGAAATATGGGCACGAGGTACTATGATGAAGTGGTAATGATATTTGGCACGCGAATTGTCCATGTAGTTGTGAGATGAAATGAGGTTACGAGGTGCCGGAAAAATATGATGATTTAATTATGGGCATGAGGTGCCGTGGAAATATAAAAATGGGCTGAGACCCGTGTTTACGAAAAATATGAAAATGGGCTGAGACCCGTATTTTTATGATTATGGTGACTTTTTAATTGAAAGAATTATATTCAAAATATTTATTTGGAAGGATTTTTACTTAGAAAGTATTATATGAAAGAATTGTATTTGAAGGATATTTATTCGAGGAAATTATTTTTGAAAAGATTTATTGAAAGAATTATATTTGAAAAATAATTATTTCAGAAAATTATATTTAAAAGAGAGTTATCTGGAAGAATTATAGGTGAAAGACATTTATTTGAAAGACTTGATTTAATTGGGTATAATTTTGTTTATTAATTGTTGAGTGATATTAATTGTATTCTTGTTGTCTGTTGTGCAAATAACCGGTTGCTTTATCCTGCCCTTATTATTATTATTATTATTATTATTATTATTATTTATTTCCTATTATTTTGTATATTATATTGCACAGATTATTAGGCTAGTAAGTGTCTTGACTGTACCTATTGTATATTCGGTCCTCGTGATCTTTTCATGTATTCAGTTAGAGTTCGTGACTCAGTACTACCAGTCTTGGGAGGTTGTATATAGTAATAGTTTCCGCTGTTAGTTTCAAAAAACAAAGATGGCTTCAAAAGGTAATTGAAATCGGCTTACCTAGTCTTAGAGACTAAGTGCCATCACGACGCCTGTGGTGGGATTTTGAGTCGTGACAGAAATGATGCTCTCGGGCTATGAAGATGGTGCCTCCTAACTATGATGCCTTTGAATAATGATGTGCAATATTGAGAGATCCTCAGGCCATGGCATGGTGTCTTCCGGCTATGAGGATGATGCCTTCGGACTATGACGCCTTTGGATAAAATGGTGATGTTTCAGCCCATGATATGCAAAGACTTGATACTTGACATGAAACAAGACAGAGCTTAGTATCGTGTAAGAACTGGGGGCAGAGCTTAGCCCAGAGAGAAGAGAATAATGCAAGGGTTTTGACAGCGCAACATTTGTGGTTATGCAAAGAGAGACAATGCTTAGTCTTGTGCAAGGTTGGAGACAATGCTTAGTCTCATGCAGGATTGGAGACAATGCTTAGTCTCGTACAAAGGGAAAGCATCGCTTAGCCTTATGCAATTGAGGAGGCAGGGCTTAGCCTCATGCAAAGATTGGAGACAGTGCTTAGTCTCATGTAATGGAAGGCAGTGCTTAGCTTTATGCAATTAAGGAGGCATGGCTTAGCCTCATGCAATGAAAGGCAGTGCTTAGCTTTATGCAATTGAGGAGGCATGGCTTAGCCTCATGCAAGATTTGAGACAATGCTTAGTCTCATGCAATGGGAAGGCAGAGCTTAGCCTTATGCAATTGAGGAGGCAGGGCTTAGCCTCATGCAAGATTTGAGACAATGCTTAGTCTCATGCAATGGGAAGGCAGAGCTTAGCCTTATGCAATTGAGGAGGCAGGGCTTAGCCTCATGCAAGATTTGAGACAATGCTTAGTCTCATGCAATGGGAAGGCAAAGCTTAGCCTTATGTAATTGAGGAGGCAGGGCTTAGCCTCATGCAAGATTTGAGACAATGCTTAGTATCATGCAATGGGAAGGCAGAGCTTAGCCTTATGAAATTGAGGAGGCAGGGCTTAGCCTCATGCAAGATTTGAGACAATGCTTAGTCTCATGCAATGGGAAGGTAGAGCTTAGCCTTATGCAATTGAGGAGGCAGGGCTTAGCCTCATGCAAGATTTGAGACAATGCTTAGTCTCATGCAAATGGAAGGCAATGCTTAGCCTTATGCAGTTGAGGAGGCAGGGCTTAGCCTCATGCAAGATGGAGACAATGCTTAGTCTCATGAAAATGGAAGGCAATCCTTAGCCTTATGCAGTTGAGGAGGTAGGTCTTAGCCTCATGCAGGATGGAGACAGTGCTTAGTCTCATGCAAATGGAAGGCAATGCTTAGCCTTATGCAGTTGAGGAGGCAGGGCTTAGCCTCATGCAAGATTTGAGACAATGCTTAGTTTCATGCAGCGAATAAATAATAATTGATAGCGGAGTATTTATTAGTTGTGGATGAGTTCGGTAGCCTTGTTGTTGTGAAGACAGTGATTCTAAGGTACGCACGTACTGACGACTATCTCTTGTTCCTGCATTCAAAGAAAAATCGTGAGTTTTGTGGGGGAGGTTGGTTCGTGCCTTTGTTTGCTCCGCTCCGTGTTTGAATCCTGTTCGAGTTACCATGGGTAGCATCTGGCTAAAAATAAAGTTTTCGAAAAATATGCATGCATAGTTATTCAAAACACAGTAATTTGCAATTTAAAAATTGATTAGATGAACCAATATTTGCGACATTTTTAGAGATATTGCGACCTTCTTGCCATAGAATTTTGAGGGTCCTCCTCAAAATTCTACCCCAGTTACCTAGACGAATCTCTGGCTGTTTGGCAAAAGGAGAGTACCCGGAGCATGCAAATCATACTAAAAAACGCACGCTCCGAAGATTGTCCAACCATTTCTTCCAAAGTGGAAGGATTATGAACAGAAGGACTCCAGACTTAGGATTATTATGGTGTGTTGACGCCAAGGAAGCTTCCAAACTTCTTGAAGAGATACACACCGGAACCTGCAGCCCACATATGAATGGTTTCATCCTAGCCAAGAAGATACTCAGAGCCGGATACTTTTGGATGAATATGGAAACAAACTGCATCCGGTATGTCCAGAAATGTCATCAGTGCCAGATACACGCAGATATGATACGGGTACCTCCAAATGAACTTAATGCAACCAGCGCACCTTGGCCTTTTGCTGCCTCGGGAATGGATGCCATTGGACCAACAAAAGGTTCAAACCTAGACAGTTCGCACCGGGGTAGGTAGTGTTGAAACAAATCTTTCCATATCAGGATCAAGCCAAAGGAAAATTCTCACCCAATTGGCAAGGACCCTATATGGTTCACATGGTACTAACAGGAGGAGCACTCATACTCGCAGAGATGGATGGAGAAATTTGGCCAAAGCCTATCAATTCAGACGCAGTCAAAAGATACTATGTCTAAACATTTTGCATTTCTTCATATGATGTAATTGAACTACGCTTGACCTGATTCTCATTTAAGAGGGGATACGTAGGCAGCCCTGTGGGTTTGGTCACAATTCAATAAAATTCTCATTTTTCCCCACAATCAGAAACTGGGGCAGAATTTTGAGGAGGACCCTCAAAATTCCGGGGCAAGCTCATCCATATCATGGAACCATGGATTCCCGTTTGCTTCTTCTTCAACATGAGCGCAGTAAGTCGACTGATTATGAATCCTTACCGGAATGGGGTCGATGAAATTCTTGTCCGGATGCTGTATCATGGAGGAAAAAGTGGCCAATGCATCTGCGAACTCATTCTGGATTCTCGGGACATATCTAAACTCTATCTTCGTGAACCTCTTCATCATCTCTTGCACATGATATAGATATGGTAATATCTTGGTATTCTTTGTAGTCCATTCTCCCTGCACCTGATGTACCAGCAGATCTGAATCGCCAATTACCAGTAATTCCTGGATATTCATGTCAACGGCCAAATTGAGCCCTAATATGCAAGCCTCATATTCTGCCATATTATTGGTGCACGAAATCTGAGTTTCGTGGATACCGGATAATGTTGACCTATTTTTGACACCAAAACGACTCCAATACCCACTCCTTTGAAGTTTGCAGCTCCATCGAAAAACATTCTCCACCTGTCGTAGGCTTCAGTGATATCTTCTCCTACGAATGATACTTCTTCATCAGGAAAATACGTTTTCAGTGGTTCATATTCTCCTCCTACAGGATTTTCTGCAAGATGATATGCTAATGCCTATCCTTTAACTGCCTTCTGAGTTATATAGATGATGTCAAATTCGCTCAACAATATTTGCCATTTGGCCAGCTTTCCTGTAGGCATAGGCTTCTGAAAGATGTACTTCAGAGTATCCATCCTCGATATGAGATATATGGTATAAGCACAGAAGTTGTGCCTCAGTTTCTGGGCTATCCATGTCAGAGCACAGCAAGTGCATTCCAGCAGAGAGTACCGTGCTTCGTAGGGTGTGAACTTCTTACTCAAATAGTATATGACCTATTCTTTCCTTCCCGTCTCATCGTGTTGTCCCAAGACACAACTGAAAGCCCCATCTAATACAGAGAGATAGAGTAGCAGTGGTCTAATAGGTTCTGGCGGGACTAGAACTGGCGGTGTGGACAAATATTCCTTGATTCTGTCAAAAGCTTTGTGGCAGTCTTCAGTCCAATTGGTTGCGGCATCCTTCTTTAACATTTTGAAAATCGACTCACATATCACGGTTGATTGTGCTATGAAGCGGCTGATGTAATTAAGACATCCCAAGAAGCTCATCACGTCTTTCTTGTTCTTTGGAGGCGCTGACCTTTGATGGGTCTAGCTCAATTCCTGGGCAGCTGATGATGAACCCTAATAACTTTCCTGCGAGGACCCCGAATGCATATTTTGCTGGAATCAATTTCAAATTGTATCTCCGAAGCCGATCAAAAAATTTTCTCAAGTCTGCTATGTGATCTGTACTCTTCTTTGATTTGATGATGACGTTATCCAAATATACCTCGATCTCCTTGTGTATCATATCATGGAAAACAGTTGTCATGGCCCTCATATAAGTGGCCCCAACATTCTTCAGACCGAACGACATCATTTTATAGCAGTACACCCCTCATGGTGTGATAAAAACCATCTTTTAGGCATCCTCTTCATCCATCCAGATCTGATGATATCCCGCGAAACAATCCACAAAGGATTGGAGTTTATGCTTGGCGTAATTGTCGATTAGTATGTATATGTTAGGTGGGAAATCATCGTTAGGACTTGCTCTGTTTAGGTTCCGATAATCGACGCATACTCTGACTTTCCCATCCTTCTTCGGAACTGGCACGATGTTAGCCAACCAAGTTGGATATTCAACCACTATGAGAACCTTAGTTTTTATTTGTTTGGTGACTTCTTCTTTGATTTTCAAACACATATATGGCTTAAACTTTCTAAGCTTCTGCTTTACTGGCGGACACATTGGGTTGGTGGGTAGTTTATGATCCACCATGGACGTGCTCAAACCGGTCATATCATCATAGGACCATGCAAAGATATTCTCATATTCCTTCAGAAAACGAGTGTATTCTTCTTTCTCTGATGGTGACAGGTGAATGCTTACACGTGTTTTCTTGACTGTTTCGGAGTCTCCTAGATTAACTGCTTCAGTCTCATCCAAATTGGACTTGGGCTTATTTTCAAAGTTTTTCACTTCTCTGGCAATTTTCCCGGGCATTATATCCTCTTCCAGATCCTCTGAGTCATTATCCTTTTGTTGCGTTATCTCATTACATGTCACAGTCGTAAGTTCATCGGGGTAGGTAATAATAATGTTGTAGAAAAAAAACGTAAAGAATAGTAATAAATACTAAAAACATCAATGCATTTAGATAATTCTTGAAAACGTCAAACAGGTGCAGCTCGATGACCCGAGCAATTAATTCAAAACAAAACATGCTTAAAACAAAATGCTGAAAGCGTATTAAATGCTCATAAAAATTGCTTTTAAAAATAAATGATGTTAATTGCCAGGCTACCCAGGAACTCGATGGGCCCTTGATGGTGCAGCAGTCCAGTTCTTGAGAACAGCTCCCTTCTCCAAGGTCTGAATAATGAGGCCTTCCTCCTCTTCCTCCTCAACTATTGCACTGCAATCCATGTCTCCATCATCCAGAAACAGATTCCTTATACCGGCTAAAACTTCATCTTCTTCGGACTCCCACATCATGTCAGCTTGGTGAAATGACTGGCTCAAATGTGGTACTAGTTTCTCTAGAGGGTAATAAGGACCACGCCATGGTGGCGACCAATTCTGATACTCGTGCCAGGTGTATTCATACCCAAGCCCAAAAGTTGTGCCGTGACGCTTTAGCTGTATTAGTTTGGTGATCCCCTGAAGATTCTTGCCGAGACCTTTGCCAAGCTCATACCCTGTCCATGCCAATATGACTTCTATCTTACTTCTCCACCATTTGTCCTTTTCAATTGCGTTGACGCGCTCGATGCGATGGTATGTTTCTCCACCCAACTTCCTTCTATTCTCGATGACCGGAATAGTTTGACTGGTGTAAATGTGATTACTTTCGTCCCTATGGATGATTACTTCCTGATGGTTCCATTCAAACTTCACGACCTGATGTAGAGTAGAAGCTACGGCCCCAGCGGCATGTATCAAAGGTCGTCCCAACAATAGGTTGTAGGTAGCATATATGTCCAAAACTTAAAACTCAACATCAAATCAGGTTGGGCCCATTTGTAGGCTGAGGTTGGTTTCCCCAATTGTGGCCCTTTGAGACCATCATCTTTGACCTAACTGATGTGGCCTACTTGGGAAGAATTGATCGTTGTATGTTTATCAACTTGCTTCATTTGGGGCACCTTTTATGTAGATCCAGTTACTGAATTCAATAGTCCATTTAGTTGAACTTTTGGTGGGATGCAAATGATACATCAGGGCAGGTGTGATGTCTCCCAAGATGCAGTTAATTGCAAAGGATGACGAGTCAGTAGAAATTAAATTATCTTCGACTTTGTTCTCGCAGATTTTTCGAGTCTTTCCCAATTGATCACTTAACAAATTTTAGCTGCTGATTGGGAGTCTGCAAACTGAAATACTCTTCAGACGACTCGGTTCAAGTAAAAGAAGAATAACAAGGAACCAACAAGCTTCCCACAGACGATATAATCATTCGGAGTTTCTACCATATCTTTATACAAATGTCCGACTAGAAATGAATATCTTAACATGGGAACAAATATCCAAATGTATATATATTTTAGTTTGTGAACTGCGATTCTGCTAACTAATACTCCTCAGACCTCATCACCAGTCGTGTAGTAGCAGCCCACATTCTTATCCTGCGAAATACTACCACGCGATATACTTAGATAGGCATGACAAGCCATAAAATTATGGAAAAATATTGTTTTAAGTTCGAGCCGTGGAAGCATCCACTAATACGTGCATTAGGTTAGATTGCCTACATCACACCCCTTCGGTGCAGCCCTTCCCCGACCCTGCGTGAATGCGGGATGCCTTGTGCACCAGGCTGCCCTATTGTTTCAAGTTCGAGATTCCTTCTTTAGCCACGAATCCAAATGGAACTCAAAGCTAATAAGAGAATCTTCGACGAGTGATTAATACAATTAAAAGGAGATGCGACACTATCTCCCAGACAGATACTACTCCATAAGATGGCAGAATCAACTAAAGAAATTTAAACTGAGGAGAACTCATCTGTCAGCTGTGAGACATCGGAACGGAGTGAAGTTCAGATATCTACTCACCAGCAGTACAACACGACGACATCATGGACACGTAAATTGACCAGACTGAAGAAGAAGGATTTTACTTGCCTGGGATAACATCCTTTGCTTGTTTCGAAATTGAGTTCTGGCCTTGTTAGCGACTGAGTTTGGTGACTTGTACAGCCTCTGATAAAGAGGAGCATTATCATAACATAAATGGTCAGTCAAATTAATATTAAGACTCAATAAACAAGGAAAAACACTTTTTTTTTTCTTGCAGACTTGACAGGGAAAAAATAAATCTATCCAGCAATACAAATATACACGAAGAGGAATGTCAACTTAAAGAGATCATGGCATTTCCACTACCAGCTCAGTGTAAGAGCAACAACCAAGCAGAAGCAATGGCAGGTATATATGGGGTGGTGCAAACAAGAAGGAATTAACAACTGTTATCTTGTACTAGATCCTACGGTGGTGATTAACACGTTGAATGACAAACTGACAAAGACACAAATAACCTCAAGCTGAAAAGAATCATCAGAGATTGTCCAGATTATAAGTGCCGCAAATGTAAAGATTTCTCACTGTTACAGAGAAGCCAACCAAGAGACTGACTTCATAGCCAACCAAGCTTCTTCCGGTGGAAATGGTACCTTCTACTACTCTTTTCAACAGCTCCCTAAAGAGGTGAAAGGATTATTTCTACAAGATAGATCACATACGTAGCATAAGAAGAAGATTTGACAAGTGTAACTTCTTTGTTAGTTGAGAACTTTCTTGCTTAGCATGAAAGGAATTGTATAGGCTGGTCCTTTCATTATTTTTTTGAAGGTTAAAGTACTCAATCTTACATATTTTTTGGAGTTTAGGTCCATGTCCCCCTCTGCTTTCTGTAATTTATTTTGCATCAATCGACGTGGTACAGGTCATGCCTAACCGCCCATACTAAAGGCACACAGCCCTGAAGGTGATGGCTTATTCTTTTTTTAAAAAAAATTAAAGTGATCTCAGCACATCCATACACAACATATCCATAAAATAAAGTGCTTTTAGAAGCACAGAGGCACCTTTTCTGTTCCAGATACACGATGCCCAACACCCGAAAGCAATTTTCTCTTCGGTGTGAAACCAACGACATCATAAAGAAATTTATTTTCCTGCACAGTGGACAGGAATATAGATTATAAGAAATAGAAAACCAACACAAACAGCCCAAAAACTCAAGTGATGAGTAAACAAAATAAACCTGCGTGTGCTTCACAAAACATCCTCCAACGAAGTGCTCTGATACCATGTTGTCACGACCCAAAATTTATTAAAGGTCGTGATGGCGTCGGACACTGCTGTCTGGCAAACTAAAAATAAATACTTAATTTGGTTCTCATTTTAATATTTTTAAAATCATATTTCCTTCGATTAAATGGTAAAAGATAAAATTTACAAAATAAATAATAATATTTTTAACAATTCCAATACAGTGCAACCAATAATCGCCCCAAAATCCGGTATCACAAGTGCATGAGCCTCAACTAAGAATGTAAAATAAAATACAACATCTGTCTGAAATACAAATTGGACGGGAAAATATAAATACTCTGAAGGAGACTCTAGTGGCTTCGGTCCGTTTTTAAACCATTTTCGATCATCTCCCAATTTTGATAGCCTCGGCGAACGGATTACCTATAACGGATATCATGTTCTGGATGTAGTCCGCTTCTTGGGCCTGTAGGCAGACCGTTACCATTTTTGCTTCGTCCATTTGAGGCTTTGCCCTGGCGGCTTGCTCGCGCCATTTGACAGCATATTCATGGAAACTTTCCGCGGTTTTCTTTGTCAAACTGAACACAGAGTTCTCTTTTTGGATTTTTCACTCTTGCTCTCTTTTTCTTTTCTTTTTTTTCGCTCTTTGTTTTCTTTGTTATTTTTGTCACTCTTTTCATTTTCTTTCTTCTCTTTTTTTTTACTCAGTTTATTCGAAAGACTTCTAAAGAAGGAAAAAACATATTTTGGATTTTGATTTTTTTTTCAAATGAAAGATTTCTAAAAAGAAAGAAAATATTTTTAATTTTTTTTAAAAAAAATATTTAGATTTTCTAAGGAAAGACTTCTAAAGAAGGATTTAAAGGAAATTTTTTTTTTGGATTTTTAAAAATTGGGGGCCGGAACCGATGAGGTTTGCCTACGTATCTCACACCCGGTGAGAATCAGACCCGCATAGTTCGGTCAAAACAACTATTTTTCTCTTCTTCTTTTTTTATGAAAATTAATCTTTAAAAATCATACGCACTAGACCACATCATTTTTTTTTGTTCATTCAACTGATTTATGCTAAAGTTGGCAACATGCAAGCCTCCCAAATAATGCAACAAGTGGCAAATAACATGTCATAATAGTCTCAACAAGGTACTTGTTCTAAAATAGAACTCGGCCCCTGTGTCGACTCATGGTAAGTCAAATGCACGTGATGCAAATAAAGCGAACCTACTAGGGATATCCGCCATGAGGTTTATTCTACTAGGTTTAAATCATGGTGGAGAAGGTTTTTAGACAGGATTACTTGAGCGGACAACTCGAGCCGGGAGGGTCAGCGTACCAGTAGCATTGCTTTTCGACTTAGCTAGTGGTGCTCCCCGCCTAAAATATGTGTGACTAAAATCCTTCATCGGTGACAAACACCTCGGCTATCTCAAAGAAAGTGGGCTATGTCAAGTAAATGCCCAATTTAATTTCAAGAAGACTCAGAGGGGTACGTGTGAAGATAATTTATATGTACAGTTCAACAATATCAAAGCGGTAAAAAGCAGACAAGTAGCACATTAGGCCCAAATAAAATCATAGTATATACAAAATTAATAAAGCCAAATAAAAGTCAACATGTACAAGCTCGAATTCTTGTTACAATTCCCTAGCGGAGTCGCCACAGCTGTCACACCTCCTTTTTGCCCACAAAAGATAATGTATTTTATGGATTGTGGGTTAAAGAGTTTCTCCAATTAAAGTGACAAACTTGAATATGGATTATTTTATTTATAGAGTCGCCACTTGGAATTGATTTTTTGGGTGTTCCAAGTCACCTTTTATTTGAATCCCTAGTCCAAAGAAGATTTGACTCTATTATTATTGGTCTGCGAAAATAAAGTTCGGGTAAGGAATTCTGTTGACCGGGGAGAAGGTGTAAGGCATTCCCCGAGTCCCGTGGTTCTAGCACGGTCGCTTAATTGACTTAAACTTGGCTTAAATTATTTTTGGATAAACTGTGTTTTATTGGTTTCCATATTTTATCTATCGGCTTTTAATTATTAAAATATGAAATTATCTTTGAAACAAATCACGTGTGCGTGAATTTATTTTATTTGGGGCGCTAAAATCATGTCACGCGTACGTGTACATAATTAATCGCGCTTTATTAATTATCAAGGTTTTTTGGCCAAAGTCGCGCGAACGAGTACTTTGATTTATTTTTGAGAATCATAATCATGTCACGCGAATGTGTACACAATTACGATAGTAGATTAAAATTGTGGAGGAAGAACGTATGGTTGTGATGTTATTTAAGCTTGACGGGATTTAATTTTTAAGCCCAACCTTATTCTATCCGATACTTTAAGTTTTAAAATCCAATACTTTCAAATTTCAAAATCACTACATTCAATGATCCGTTAGCTTTAATCTATGGCCCATTAAATATCTGAAAGACAAATTTAAGATAAAAATCTCTTCCCACATCTGAGGCCAATCGACTTCACTTTATTACTAATGATCCATTTCTATTTCTATTTTCAGCTAGACCCCCATAGCCCAATGACCAAATATTTACAATATAAAATGGTCTAGATGCTAAACATTCCGTAAAAACAGAGTAAAAGAATGACGATATAACGCCTCAAGCAAACATGTAGTATTGATGCTTATTAGGCCAATTCTCCAAACGTAAATCTAACATTTTGACATACTACCTTGAGTTAAAGGACATAATCACATGGATAAGAAATTTGCTAACTAAACTAATAATGAAACTTAACAATTAAATCAGAACAAAACAAACAGTAAGAAAACACACCTCGTTCACATGGATTTTACAAAAATATGTATTCATAAACATAGTAATAGAACAAAATAAAATGAAAGAAGTAAATCTCACAGTGAACCTTCATAGAAACGGAAACTAGTTACTGTCAACCGGACCCCAATCGGAGGCCTCGAACGGGACATGACCACTCCGCTGATGGAAGTCATTGTTGTGTTGACTTTTGCATGCACTCTACACCACATGTGATGCCCAATATCAAATAAGTAATCCTTCACTCTTTCATCTATTTGTTTCATCTATGTCATATGGGGATTAAACTTTTGAATGATATATGCTCTTGCCGTAGCAAAAAATATCTCTCTTAGCTCTTCTTGGCTCCTCTTATATCTGTTTTTTATGTTATTCCATAGACGCCATATGCAAACACAATGAGAAACTTGTGGATACACTATTGAAGCTGCCTTCGCTATGCTCTCATTCCTGTTCGATACAATGCACATTTCATCTCTGTCACCGTACGCTTCTTTGAACCTTTTGAAGAACCACCTCCATAAGGCATCATTCTCTGAATCAACAGTTGTATATTTAAGTGGTAAAATCTTGATTGTTTACAATATATTAATTATATTTATTCAACAAAGTGCTTATTATAAATATATACTATTTATTAAGTGTCTAGTATATGCACACATCAGTATGCAATATTTTACAATAATATACATGCGCTGGATGGGGGAGGGGAGATGAAATACATATGGATATGTAATTGATATGCACATATATAAAACAAATATATAAGTACAAATGGATATACACATAAGATGAACATATATACATATAAGGATACTGTGATATACAATGGGATATATGGATATACATGAATATGATAGTAAAATACAGTAGAGTTTTTCTAAAGCAAACCTTCAGCATCTTGCGAGCAAGTTGTGAGTAACATTTCTATGTATGTCGCTTTAAGGAAGCTTCCATCAACCAAAACAATAGGTTTGCAAAATTTTCATCCCTTAATTGATGCATATAATGCGACAAAAGCATACATGAAGTGTCCTTCATTCGATTTTCTCAAACTCACAACTGACCCCGGGTTGGAATGCATCGATATATAAGTAGCTCGGCAACTTTGCATACGACTTACTTGGGTCTCCTTTAAAAAACTGAAGTACCTTTTGTTTTGATCTATTTGCCTTCCAGTAGCTTAAGTCAATGCCATAATATTTTTGCAGGTCTTTCATTATGTCCTTTGCAGTGTATACCGTTTTAAGATCAACATATTTATCACAAATAATCCTTCCAATTACAGGAGTAGTAGCTATACGTTGTGTAAACAATCTATCCCTCGCCGAACATGTGTGATCCTTACTGATGAAGATGAAGACTTGAAAAACCACGCGCAATGGTCATTGGCACATACCAGACAGTATCTAACAACATCCAAATCTACACAATAGTAATTAAATTTAGATAAACTATTGTGCATTATTAATATAAAAAATTCACGATTGTATACAATTATTAAATTTAGATATACATTCATACCTTGATGGACTTGATCGATCAACCTTAAACTGAATTGTTTTTTCGAATAGCGTTGTTTTTCAACACAATCATCAGTATGTCCTTGTCCTTGTAAAGTTAGCCTTTCGCAACAGTACTATTTAGAGGATCATCTATTATTGAAGTTTTATCAAAATCTTCAACTTCAGGATCATCTACGTTATCAAACCCAATCAACTATAGTGTATCACCGTTATGTATATCATATGTACCTGTAATTTGTCGGCAGACTGATGAATTTTCCTCGTTTTGACTAAAAGTGTGCATATCTCTCTCTTTCACTGTTAAACACAGTAGATATACATTAAACATATAATTTTTCTTCTTCAACTCAATATATACACGCAATCTCATATCATTGTGTGTCATCATTAGTGGTGAATCATCATCACATTTGTACTTGATTTTAAGAAATTAATTGTGGTGTCAACCATCAATTGTTTTGAAATTGTAGAAACAAAATCACCAAATTTAATATCTGCACTAATCACCACGCCTTCAACTGAGTAATCCACAAATCGATTGTTGCTATCCCAGTGTCCACCGTGTTGTATCAAAATCGACAAAGTAGTCATTGAATATGTTTTTCTATATAGAGAGATTGAAAATCTTCTTCAACTGATTTCTTTGAAATACAAAAATAAAGGAATTTGTTCTAGAAGAAAGCACTAATTATTGAATCTGAATTCTGAAAATTGATATTCAACTACCATGATTGTTGAAAGAGTAGTCATTCTCTTTAATGGTTTTTGCAATTTTTCAAAAACTTTATGAGGCTCTTCGGTTGGAATTAGTAACTCTTGTTCGTCTTTGTCCCCGCCATCTCTAGTATATAGTATCTCATTATATGCTTAGTTGTCTTGTGGTATAATTTAGGGAAGGTCAAAGTTTCTTCTATGCACTTTAATCAAACCTCTGAATAAGACAGTAATTTCTAAAGTAACTTTTGTTTGTGGTCTTCTATTTGAACTAAAGTATAGTTTTATAAACTTCAGGGATTAAAAATAAATATTAGGGGGTAGGGGTATTTGGGGTGGTTAGGCGGTTTATGTCAGTTGCCAATGACTATTTTCACGAAAAAAAACCATTGGCTAACGACTATAAAACTGCTAGTTTTTTTCAATAATATTTTTGTTAAGGGACCTAATAGTCCGTCCCGTCCTAGCCCATTCCCATTACTAATAATTCCAGCCCCCTCCCCCTCTTAGGGGATCAAGCCGGTTTGTTAACGTTACCGTGTCGGGATCGGGCCGGTAATGGGTTGATCCGACCTTCCCTCCAAATGAGCGATATTCTTGCTCAGCTAACTGTCTTGGATACTCAGATTTCACCTCCTCCATACCCATTCCAACAACTATTTTTTCTAACTCCACCCTCCAACCCCAAACCCCGTTTTGAGACTATTATATTCACGAACTGATTAATAAAGAGACTAATATGGAACTTGAAGTTGCAGTATAAGGGAAGAGGAAATGAAAAAGGCAAGAAAAGAAAGAGACTCGCAGATACAACGGATGAGGAAAATGGCATGCAAAGGCTCACACAAATTTCTATTTACTCTTTTTTTAGTGTCCATGCCAAATTGAACATGGACATTGAAGTCACAACATAAAGAATAATTTTGCAATTCAATTTTATAGGAAGAAAAACTTCAAAAGAAGAAAAAACAATTAACAATTCAGGATATATATATATATATATATATATATATATATATATATATATATATATATATATATATATATATATATATATATAGAGAGAGAGAGAGAGAGAGAGAGAGAGAGAGAGAGAGAGAGAGAGCATTCTATTTCATGTTTAATTACCATTAGAGCAACAGCACAGAGCACACTAGGTTTCTAGATAATTAAGTAGTCAACAACTGTAGGAAAAGAGCTAATTCGTTCCCTAGATTGAATACCTTGTATCATGGTGACAGATGGTTAAGAAACAGAAGAGTGAATTAAGTTGCAGCTCAAGGAGCAAGAAATTCCTATAAGTAGCCTATAAGGAATACAAAAGAAGTATGTCACTAAACCAATTTGCGGTTGTTATGATTGTATTAACGGGGGTTTAACCAACAAATTGGAGATCTCAACTGAGTAGATTTTAGCTGTCACAGAACCAAGATTACATAATAGTCTATGTTCTTGTTGGATAATAACCTAATTACCATGAAAAATAAATACAGGCCAAGTGTCACGGGCCGATCTTTTCCGAACGTCAGCGGCACGCTAATAGCCCGTGCGACGCTTGTAGTCACCCCTCACTACAAGCCAGTCTTTCATCTTTCCCAAGTTTTCTAGCACGATCTTGTGCCTGTGATGAAGTTTGCCTAGGAGGCTTACTCCAACTGTGTCGCCCGTCCGCTATCTAGGCTCATGGCCCTGACTAACTGTGGCGCTTCTCATCTGCTGGATCTCATCCATGCGCACACTCAGGGTTGGCTAAGGACATGTCCGTCTCTCGCCTAGCACTGAGCATCACTTTCGCGTGCACAGTTCAATCCTCAAGCTTGACACTCGCCTCGTGCATTCGCACCCAGCTTATGCTTCGCCCCAGTAAGGCAACCTTTAGTCCTTGGCCTTCGTCATGTGCGTCTTTCATAGCATGCCCATGGATGTCTTATGGCATTGCCAAACATATCCCGCGCGACATACTTCCATCCTGCATAGTGCAATGTTGCCCCACAAATGCACGTCTAGGCCAACGGACCCTTGCTCGCATAGCTGAACCCAAGCCATGCTCACAAGTCGACGCTTGAGGCCCCTAAGATAGGTGTTCCAAGTATCCAATTGGCACGGAGATCCTTATACACCATTTAGGTAGTAGGCTATGTTCCTAGTATGCTCTTATATATGCTCACAAAGTTTGGCGTCATTTGGAGTTCGTTTGCCTATGGGCTTGAAGTAGCCAAGGAGCAGTGGCATTGTCGTAATTTGCTGAAGTGTCCGAAGGCTATAACTATTTCCACGAGTGTAAATTGGACAACCTTGAATAATTGTTCCATACTCATTGGTATAAGTCTTTGAAAGACTTTAGCACATAAGGGTGGTTTTTGAGAGAGCTTTCATCAAGAGAGAAGAAAAAGTGTTTGTTTTGCTGCAGATTTTTGTTCCGACCAGCCAACTTCAAATAACGTTTTCTGATTCGTTATTCGTTGGATCGGGCTAAATATTTGACTAAGTGTTCATATCATCTTGATATTTGATGTGAGCGGTGGAGATCAGATTTAGAAGCTCGTAGAATCCAATTTCGAGCCCCGAACAGCAGCTCTATTTTTGTGGCTTCTCCTCTTTCTTCAATTGATTTTTTGTTGCTCTTGTTGCTCCGTGTTAGGCACTTGTTATGTAGCCATTTTGGAGAAATTTTATTACCCTCTTATTGTTATAGTGGAGGTTTTTGGATCTTTGTGATCTTATGATTTTTACCTTCGATTTAAAGGATTTTTCACGTTAAAATTTGGTGTTCTTTATCTTCTTTATTTTTGGGTTTGGCTCTTTCTCGAATTAACAGTGGTATCAGAGCCTTGGCTATTTATCCAGGTTTTTATGAAATAGAGGCGAATATGAACAAGATGGTATGTTTGAATGGGAGCAATTATAATATTTGGAGAAGCAAGATGAAAGATTTGTTGTTCGTGAAGAAGATGCATCTACTCGTTTTTACAGCTCATAACCCCGAGAGTATATCAGATGAAGATTGGGATTTCGAGCACTAGCAAGTATGTGGATATAAATGATAGTGGGTTGAAGATAATGTTCGCAACCACATTGTGAATGAGACACGTGCGATATCATTATAGGAAAAGTTAGAGACTCTTTATGCTTTAAAAACTGGGAACAATAAGGTGTTCCTACTAAAGCAATTAATGATCTTAAAATACAAGAAGGGCAGCCCTATCCTTGATCACATAAATAATTTTCAGGGCGTCCTTGATCAGCTGTCTGGAATGAGAGTTAATTTTGATGATGAGATACAAGGACCTTGGCTTCTTAATACTCTGCCACACTTTTGAGACACTATAGGAAATGAGGTTTTCAGTGGCGTTATTCAGTGGCGACTGAATTTGTTGCCACAGAAATAAGGGGTGTGGAGGCGACTCTCCAAAGTCGCCACAGAAAATTTATAGAAATATACATTTTCAGTAGCGACTATACATAGGTCGCAACAAATATGTGCCACAAAAAGGCTAAAATCTTTTTTCCCGCTCAAGAAAAGTTTGGTTCCAAATATTTTTGTGGCGGTTTATATTCTGTCGCCTCTAAAAGGTCTATTGTGACGACTAAGTCGCCACTAATACGTTTATATTATTAAAAAAAAAAAAGACTCCAAAAAGGACAAAAAGTAAAATGAACAAAAAAGCGCTCTTACATACGTTTTAGGTCAGAGACTCAAAAGTCCCGTCCCTTTTCACTCCTTAACTCATTTTCCCTTAAAAGTAACCCTAAGTATACCCAAAATTCATGAAGTTAACAACGATTTCTTCCAAAATTTTCATTTCCGTCGAAGAACCCATGTCCTAGGCTTGTTTCTCATTCTACTTGCACACTAAATTGGGTTAGTTTCTCTCTCTATTTCTTAAAATTTGTAATGTTTTCTGGGTTTATTGCTTCTTTTTTTCTCTACTTATTTTTTGAACCATCTCTATATATATGAATGGTTAATCTTGGGTGTATTGGAGTCTGTATTTATTAGCGAGTTTGGTTGTGTTCAAAGATGAATATTTCGATTTTGCCGGTGACCAAAGCTTCTATGCCTGAAGCTTCTATTGCTTCTCTCACTTCTATGTTTACCTTATTTTCCTTTTTTCTTTATTTGGTTTCTTTGTTTTTGCTACTGCTAGGTTTGTGTAGATTATTTTGTTTTTTATCATTGAATTTTTAATATTATTAATAAGTTAAAATTAAGCTAATAGAAGTAGTCTTGTGTAATTAAATTTATGTCTAAACCTTTTAACAGGTAGTATCTTTTGTTTTTTGTATGTAACAGCTTTGTAAACAGTTAAATTTTATCGAATTTAATTCGATAAAATAATGTGGACTATATTTTAAATATATTAGTCCAAATAAATATTATGGGCTAATATAATTGAATTAATTATATAAGTCCAATATATATGGATTAAATAAATAAGTCTTAATCCATTGGGCTAGCTCATTTAATTGGGCTAAAGTGATTAGCCCAGTTCATTGAGCCCAAGATGTCATCTTCCTAGAGTTCCAGTTTGGCGCCACATGTCAAATGGCGTGGCACGCCAAGTCAAATGAAAGAGCCAATATGATCATGCCACGTGTCAAAATGACAAGGCATGCCAAGTCACATTAAAAGGCCAATAAAATCGCGCCACATGTGCAAGTGACGTATTCTGGCCAATCAAATGCGGTCATGTCACACTTCAATTTGATTGGTCGGAAAGAGTTTGTTCTTATCATAACTCTTCCCTTCCACAACTATAAATAGGGGTCTTCATAACTCAGAAAAGATACTAGAAGTTATAACAAGAAGCAAAAGGGAGCTCGTGGATCAAACGCTGCAAATTTCTCTAAAAGCTACAAGCATTCAAGTGTTCTAAGGATTAAAAGATCAAGACGAAGATTCAAGAACAAGCTGCAAGCCCTTGGATTAAAAATACATCAAGATCAAGATTAGGCCTCAAGTACTTGGATTAAAATAAAATAAATTCAAGATTAAGCTCGAAGACTCTTTTATTTACTATTGCAAAGAAGAATTAGAGGATTCATAAAGATTGTAACACTGAATTATTTGAAATTAAATGCTACGATTGTTGCAATATTTTCGGTCTTGATTTTATTTTCTTGATACAATTTATTGTCTACAAATTTCGACATGCCCAGTAGGACAATCTCTACCTCTCATCTCAACTTTTCAATCATCAAAGTTCAAGAACATTGAAATGGCTTCAAAGAAAATCAACTCCGATTCAACTTACACCAAGACTACTAATTTCAGGTTCTATGCTGATGTGGAATGCATCCTCGATGTTACCTTTGGAAGCTTTGGATCAGTTACGAGGAGCAAAGCAAGCTCGTTAGGACAACAAGCACCCCAAGTGCGTCCGCATCAACCCCTATTTTCGGATCTTCATCCTCAAAAGGAGCAAGATCTTTCACAAACACACCCGAAGGAGGAAGCGATGTTGCTAAAAAGATCAAGAAAACCCTTGCTCTGCTTGACCTCTCCGGATCCAAGCACGCTGCTGTGAAGGAAGATGATGATGCTTCAAGTAATGGATCCTCCCCACTTACACCACATTGCGTGAGCCAATCAAGGATCAATCTGTGTGAAAATCTATGCTACTCTCCATCGTCCACGACAATCATGCAAGCCATGGTGACAAATACTTCATCTGTGGAGGAGCGGTTCGCAAACTTGACGGAAGCAATCGCTGGCTTGACCAATTACATGCAAAATCAAGATGCTAGAATCGACAAGCTAACAGATAAGGTGGGAATCTTGATGGAAGAAGAATCTTGATGGAAGAAGAATCCACCCACTCTTCATTACGACTAGCCATCTCAAGTTGCATAGAGTTTTGTTGAATGCCTCAGCTAGACCATTGGCGGCAACATTGTACATCGAAGAGTTACGTTGCTTGAAGCCAAAGAGATCACAAACCTTGTTCATCAACCTATTATCGAATGGCTTTCCATTATCCGTTATTATGTAACGAGGAATGCCAAAGCGATAGATTATATTTACTCGGACGAAACTTGCAATATTTTCCTTCTTTACCTCCTTAAGAGCAACAGCTTCAGCCCATTTTGAGAAGTAGTCAGTTGCAGCCAAAATGTATAGGAGCCCACCAGAGGACTTTGGCAGTGGTCCAACAACATCCAATCCCCAAGCGTCAAACGGCCAGGATGCCACAGTCGGGTGCAACACTTCAGGAGGTTGATGAATAAAATTCGCATGGAATTGACAAGCCTTGCATCTTCGAGCGTAGTCCAAGCAATCTTTTACCATCGTTGGCCAATAATATCCCATCCTTTTTATATGGAAGTGGAACTTTTGGTCCAGGCTGGTGTGACCCACATACGCCAGAATGTGCCTCTTGCAAAGCTTGGAGTGTTTCTTCTTCCCCTAGGCATAGCAAGAGTACTCCCTCGAATGACCTTCTGTATAAAGTATCTTTATAGTAAAGGAAGCGAGGTGCACGACGACGGATTTCAGTCCTTCTCCTCGGATTTTCTGGAAGTATCCCATAGCATAAGTAGTCGATAATGGGTTGTCGTCATTCTTCTTTTTCAACTTCAGAAACAGCGACAAGATGCTTGAATTCATTTTATTCACCTTCAACCTCATTTGGCGGCGGTACTACCCATTTTTGGTAGACAGTAACTTGCGCTTGATCAGGCAGGGTTAACGATGAAGCTAGGGCAGCTAAAGCATCAGCCTTCTTATTTTCTTTCCTTGGCACATGTTGAATAGTCACGTCACCGACCCATCCCATTAATTTTTTAGCATAATCATGATATGGGCGTAGTTCGGGATTCTTAACCTCGTAACTACCTAAAAACTGGTTGATCACCAGCTGAGAGTCACCAAAGACTTGCAATTGCAACCGCTTTATTACGACTAGCCAACTCAAGGTGAAGTTTTGCCCTACTATTTTATGTTAACACAACTCTGCTCTAACAACATTGCTGAGTATCAAGCACTAATTCTTGGGCTTGAAATGGCTGTCGAAATGAAGCGGTTGAAATTGCAAGTCTTTGGTGACTCTCAGCTGGTGATCAACCAGGTTTTAGGTAGTTACGAGGTTAAGAAACCTGAACTACGCCCATATCATGATTATGATAAAATATTAATGGGATGGGTCGATGACGTGACTATTCAACATGTGCCAAGGAAAGAAAATAAGAAGGTTGATGTTGTAGCTGCCCTAGCTTCATCGTTAACCCTGCCTGATCAAGTGCAAATTACTGTCTACCAAAAATGGGTAGTACCGCCGCCAAATGAGGCTGAAGTTGAATAAAATAAATTAAAGCATCTTGTCGCTGTTTCTGAAGTTGAGAAAGAAGAATGGCGACAACCCATTATCGACTACTTATGCTATGGGATACTTTCAGAAAATTCGAGGAGAAGGACTGAAATCCGTCGTCGTGCACCTCGCTTCCTTTACTATAAAGATACTTTATACAGAAGGTCATTCGAGGGAGTACTCTTGCTATGCCTAGGGGAAGAAGAAACACTCCAAGCTTTGCAAGAGGCACATTCTGGCGTATGTGGGTCACACCAGCCTGGACCAAAAGTTCCACTTCCATATAAAAAGGATGGGATATTATTGGCCAACGATGGTAAAAGATTGCTTGGACTACGCTCGAAGATGCAAGGCTTGTCAATTCCATGCGAATTTTATTCATCAACCTCCTGAAGTGTTGCACCCGACTGTGGCATCCTGGCCGTTTGACGCTTGGGGATTGGATGTTGTTGGACCACTGCCAAAGTCCTCTGGTGGGCTCCTATACATTTTGGCTGCAACTGACTACTTCTCAAAATGGGCTGAAGCTGTTGCTCTTAAGGAGGTAAAGAAGGGAAATGTTGCAAGTTTCGTCCGAGTAAATATAATCTATCGCTTTGGCATTCCTCGTTACATAATAACGGATAATGAAAAGCCATTCGATAATAGGTTGATGAACAAGGTTTGTGATCTCTTTGGCTTCAAGCAACGTAACTCTTCGATGTACAATGTTGCCGCCAATGGTCTAGCTGAGGCATTCAACAAAACTCTATGCAACTTGTTAAAGAAAGTCGTCTCCAAATCCAAACGAGATTGGAATGACCGTATGGAAGAAGCTCTATAGGCATATAGGATGACTCACCGCACGCCAACACAAGCGACTCCTTATTCACTCATTTGTGGAGTCGAAACTGTCTTGCCACTCAAGCGTCAAATACCTTCATTACGACTGGCTATTCAAGAAGGGATCACTGATGAAGAAAATGCTCGACTTCGATTAGCAGAGTTGGAGGCTCTTGATGAGAAGAGGTTGGAAGATCAACAGAGTCTTGAATGTTATCAAGCTCGATTATCTTGCGCCTTCAATAAAAGAGTTTGCCCGAGATCCTTTCAAGTAGGAGATCAAGTCCTTGCCGTACGAAGACCCATAATTACTTCCCATAAACCTGTAGGGAAGTTCACTTAAAAATGGGATGGGCCATATGTCGTACAAGAAGCTTATTCAAGTGGGGCTTACAAGCTGGTTGATGCATATGGCATGAGAATCGGCCCTATCAATGGCAAGTTTTTGAAGAAGTATTATCCTTGAAGTTGCAACGCTCCTTGACGCATGAGCCTAAACTGCATGTTCCTACACTCCTGGTCCACATGAGTCTAAACTGTGTACGGCCCACCAAAAAAAAAGAGTCCGCTAGGTTGAAAACCTCGAAAGAGGCGGCCTAGGCAAAAGTTAGGACATATAAAAAAAAAAAAGGGGGGGTTCGCTAGGCTGAAAACCTCGAAAGAGGCGGCCTAGGTAAAAGTTAGGACATAAAAAAATAAAAAAATAAATAAAAATAACACTCATTCTAAACTACGGTATGACTTGATCCTTTTCACCGGGGTACGTAGGCAGCTTAGAGTTTCATTCTGAGTTCAGTCGCATGATTTCAAAAGATACATAGTGCCCCAATCGTTGTTCGAATGAAATACGACGGAATGTAATTCATTCAACCAGCACTTGAAAATCGAGCTGAGATACCATTCTTCTGTTAAACTTTGTATCCCATTTGATTTAAAGGGAGCAAGCCTCTATGGTAAATTGATGTCTTCAATGAAACGATGAGTCTTTTAGGAGACTATAAATTATTTGCATTGAATTCTGGGGATTCGCTATATCTTCATGTTCGCATAACCTTCAAGTTTATTGGCCTTCATATCCGCTCACTACCCTAAAAAAAGGGAAGAGCGAAATCGTGATCTTGAAAGAGAGCATGGATAAGTAAAAATTTCGCCCCCGACTTAATAAACAAAAGGGGATGTCTGTGTCGGACCTTTTTAAAGGTTTTCGTTGCGAACTTTTAAAGGTGTTCGTCTCGAACTTTTAAAGGTTTTCATTGCGAACTTTTAAAGATGTTCGTCTCGAACTTTTAAAGGCATTCGAATTTTTAAAGGTTTTCGTAGCGAACTTTTAAAGGTGTTCGTCTCGAACTTTTAAAGGCATTCGGATTTTTAAGGTTTTCGTTCCGAACTTTTAAAATGCGTATGTCTCAAATTTTTGAAGGTCCTCACTTCCGACTTTTAAAGATTTCTACCACGAGCTTTTAAGGGTCTTCGCCACAAAGTTTTAAAAATCCTCATCGCGTGCTTTTAAAGGTTTTCACCGCGAACTTTTAAAGGTCTTCACTGTAAACTTTTAAAGATCTTAACATGAGCTTTTAAGGATATTCGTGCAAACTTTTATGGGTCTTCCCCGTAAATTTTAAAGGTATTCGTCGCAAACTTTTAAAAATTTTTGTCTCGAACTTTTAAAGTTCTTCGTAGTTTGACAAAGTTACTTCTAAAAAAAAAAAAAAAAAAAAGATATTACCTCCGCGTTAATGCTTCCGAATTCACAAAAATAGACTCAAGTGGCTTGCAAATAATGGGAATGGATGTTCAACAAATACGAGCACGCGGGTTTATATAGATCTTTGAAAGAAGATGTTACAATGATGCTGCCGATGTGGGAATAAGTGCTAAGCCGGTGGAAATAACTTGTCTCCAATATGGACTTGGATAGCAGTTAGACTTCAAAAAGGACTCAATTAGGAGCAATTGTTTCCAGGTCCGTTTAAAAAATAGAGTCCAATTTGATGAGGAACAACAATTTCAAAGGAATGTCATCAGTGCTCACTTTAGCAACAGTGATAAGGAGATTCCTTTTAAAGTGCTATCTATAAGGTTATTTTGCACTTCAACGTGTAAAAAGGAAAGAACGGCATATATGTCATCACTATTTCGGGCTAATCACAGTTAGTATTGGATATTTTGATCTATGATGATCATTATCTAATAAGCTAATGACGAACATTTTCATGAAAAAAATGAAAGAAGCGTTTTTCTTTTTTACCATTACTTCGAGCCTAGAGTGGGTTGTTCTAGTGGTAAGCACCATCCACTTTCAACCAAGAGGTTGTGAATTCGAGTCACCCCAAGAGCAAGGTGGAGAGTTCTTGGAGGGAGGGAGCCGAGGGTCTATCGGAAACAGCCTCTCTACCCCAGGGTAGGGGTAATGTCTGCGTACACCTACCCTCCCCAGACCCCATTAGTGGGATTATACTGAGTTGTTGTTGTACTTCGAGCCTAGTCTTCAAAGATTTAAGAACCTTGACAAGTCTTGAAGTAGGGGGCATTTGTAAGCAGTTAAATTTTATCGAATTTAATTCGATATAATAATGTGAACTATATTTTAAATATATAAGTCCAAATAAATATTATGGGCTAATATAATTGAATTAATTATATAAATCCAATATATATGGATTAAATAAATAAGTCTTAATCCATTAGGCTAGCTCATTTAATTGGGCTAAAGTGATGAGCCCACTTCATTGAGCTCAAGATGTCATCTTCCTAGAGGCCCAGTTTGGTGCCACGTGTCAAATGACGTGGCATGCCAAGTCAAACGAAAGAGCCAATATGATCATGCCACGTGTCAAAATGACAAGGCATGCCAAGTCATATTAAAAGGCCAATGAAATCGTGCCACATGTGCAAGTGACGTGATCTGGCCAATCAAATGCGGCCATATCACACTTCAATTTGATTGGTCGAAAAGAGTTTGTTCTTATCATAACTTTTCCCTCCCACAACTATAAATAGGGGTCTTCATAACTCAGAAAAGACACCAGAAGTTATAACAAAAAGCAAGAGGAAGCTCGTGGATCAAACGCTGCAGATTTCTCTAAAAGCTACAAGCATTCAAGTGTTCTAAGGATTAAAAGATCAAGACGAAGATTCAAGAACAAGTTGCAAGCCCTTGGATTAAAAATACGTCAAGATCAAGATCAGGCCTCAAATACTTGGATTAAAATAAAATAAAATTCAAGTCTAAGCTCGAAGGCTCTTTTATTTACTATTGAAAAGAAGAATCAGAGGATTCATAGAGATTGTAACACTCAAATTATTTGAAATTAAATACTACGATTGTTGCAATATTTTCGGTCTTGATTTTATTTTCTTGACGCAATTTATTGTCTACAAGCTTAAATTATTTTATTTTGTAAAGCAACTACCTAATTAATAGTAGTAGTTATTGTTCCTTATACGAGACGTGGGTTGAGAGTCATTGCATAGTCATATATGTATACTGAAATTATTTTTTACTAGAAGTATTTTTGCTAGTATTTGTACTCGGCCAGAATTCCATAGTTCAACATATGCCTATATAACTTTGTTTGTTCTGATTATTGATCACATTACACTTTTTACTTATTAATTGATTGGATTTTTTATTGTAGAAAATAAGGATGGATAAAAGTTGGTTAAATATTAAGAATAGATGTGACATAAGATATATTGAAAGGATAGACAACTTTCTTGATTGGGCATACAATCAACCAAATGTGAGCACCGTGATTCGTTGTCCCGGTAAAGGATGTATAATTACTATTTAAATGTTGACTCTTAATATATTTATTTAATTGCAGGTTGTGAGTGAGAGGAACAAACTAAACAGGGGTAACAAACAACTAATCACTCATGTGTCTCAAAGTCATTTGCAGAAGTGGAGGAATCGACAGTACAACTGCATTTACCCCAACCGCTATATAATTATTTCTAATTCATTAATGTTATTATGAGGTTATAAATAACTATTTTCATTTATTCTTGTAAATCATAGAGAAATTCTGATAATAGAACAAAGGCAATACCAGATTGAGTTTGGGAACTCCAACATACTCGTAAAAATGACCAAGGAGAATTGGTGTGGTTGGATCCACAGTCACAACAAATTCATGTAATTTCTTGACATCAGTATTTTTTTTTTAATGTGCTTCCTATTTTATAGTATAAATTGTTGTCCATAATTGTAAGGCCAGCTCCAGGAAATTGTGACTCAACAATAATCTGAAGAAAATGAGCATCCAATGAGTGCAGGTGGGATTTTAACCACTGTACTTGGCGAACAAACTGGCTATGTTCGTGAAAAAGTATACGGAAAGAGGCCTCCAAAAAAGAGTCGTGCGCAACAAGTAGACTTAGAGGCAAGCGTGTCTTCTGCCATGGAAAGTGTCACGATCCGAAATTTTCCACCGACGGGACCGTGATTGCACCTAACATTTCACTTGCTAGGCAAGCCAACGTTAGAAAATCGTTAAACCAATTCATTATTTCCATTCAGTAAATAACAATAATTAACTAAGCTGAAATATAATAAGTATGGAATATCATAAAACTGTATTAATTACTACCACCCGGATCTAGAGTCACAATTCACGAGCATTCTAGAATTTACTACAAGTAATAGTCTGAAAGAAATACAATTTTCTGAATGAAAGAAACAGTAAAACAGAAAAGATAGACGGAGACTTCAAAGTCTGTGAATACCGACAGATCTACCTTGAGTCTCCGGACAGTGGACCAATAGCAAAATCTCGATCAACCTGAGCTGATATCAAAATATGCACAGAAAGTGCAGAGTGCAGTATCAGTACAACTGACCCCATGTACTGGTAAGTGTCGAGCCTAACCTCGATGAAGTATTGACGAGGCTAAGGCAAGGCATCTACAAATCAACTTGTACAATTTAACAGTGTATATACAAATAACAGAAATAAAGAACTAAACAGGAAATGTCGGGAGGGGAACATACTGAGGGGAATACAAGATAAAGAACTACAACAGAATGATCACCGGAGCAGTCAATATACCATGAATCAACAGGAATAATGAATACAGTAAGGAAAAATGCACGGCATCACCCTTCGTGCTTTTACTCTCAATCTCACCATAAAATTAATAGAAACGGTACGACATCACCCTTCGTGCATTAACTTTCATATCATGGCACGACATCACCCTTCGTGCATTAACACTCACAATATGGCAAGGCATCACCCTTTGTGCATTAACACTCGCAATATGGCACGGCATCACCCTTCGCGCATTAACACTCGCAATATGGCACGGCATCACCCTTCGTGCATTAACACTCACAATATAGTACGTCATCACCCTTCGTGCATTAACACTCTCCCTTACCATAATGCAATGCATAAATAAACAACAGGGAGATAGAATAACAAGTACAAACCTTACTTCAACATTTGGTTCCATAATACCAATCTCAACTTTGAAATAAAAACTCAATTATCACCAGAAAATCCGTAAACATGATAAGAACAATAAATTGAACAACACTAGTATAACGCGTAGCAATTAGGCATAGGAATGAGACAATATAAGAAAAACAGAGAAACATGGAAAACAGGTAAATTGGCAGCGCATAAGTACTCGTCACCTCACATATACGCCGCTCACATGAATTTCACTTAGCAAGTAATCTAAGGTTCCTAATTTCCTCAAGTCAGGGTTAGACACAACACTTACCTCGCTCTGAATGCCACTTAGTTCTCAATCACAGCTTTTCCTTTGGAATTCACCTCCAAACCACTCGTATCTATTCAAAAATGACTCAATAATATCAAATATTGCTAAAGGAATCAATTATATTGCATAAGTTAAATTTCCCAAATTTTCTTCCAAAAAGTCAAAAAATTGACTCCGGGCCCACTTGGTCAAAACCCGAGGTTCGGACCAAAATCCATTTACCCATTCATCCCTGAGCCCGAATATATAATTGATTTTGGAATTCGACCTCAAATTGAGGTCTAAATCCCCAAATTCCCGAAATTCCTAGTTTCTACCTTAACCCCTAATTCTACCATGAAAACTCTAGATTTTAGGTTGAAAATTCAAGAAATGTAATGGGTAATTGAAAGAAAATGGTTTAGAATCACTTACCAACACTTTGAAGAAGAAATGACTCTTGAAAAATCGCCTCACACCGTTTGGTTTTTTGAGAAAAATGAATTTTTGGCTAAATCCCGTGTTTGGATTCTGTTAAGTGTTGGGCGACAGTGTTCATCGCGTTCGCGAGAGCACTGTCGCATTCGCGAAGAGTATAGGCTGCCAAGCCTTCGCGTTCGCGAGAGAGTGCTCGCGTTCGCGCAGGCTACCCTTCCCTGGTCTTCGCGTTCGCGAGACAATGTTCGCATTCGCGATGAAGAAAAGGCTGACTCCCCATCCCCAGTGCCTAACACTACGCGTTCGCGATGGGATTGTCGCATTCGCGAAGGGTAATGCCCCCATCGCTTCGCGTTCACGACCAAGCCTTCGCATTCGCGAAAAAGAAATCCCTGCCTCATCAGTTTACTCTTCGCATTCGCGAACGCGAAGAAGGACATGCCAGAACCCAGACTCTGCAGAAAAAAAATCAGATTTTCAAAGTCCAAAACATCCTGTGGCCTATCCGAAACTCACTCGAGCCCTCGGGTCTCCAAACCGAACATGCACACAAGTCTAAAAATATCATACGAACTTGCTCGCGTGATCAACTCGCCAAAATAACACCTAGAACTACGAATTTAGCACCAAATCAAATGAAATTCTCAAGAACACTTTAAAATTCATATCTTCTCAACTGGACGTCCGAATCACGTCAAATCAACCCCGTTTCTCACCAAATTTCACAGACAAGTCTTAAATATCATAATGAACCTGTACCGGGCTCCGGAACCAAAATACGGACCCGATACTAACAATGCCAAATATCAATCAATTCTTAAAAACAAATAATTTTTAGACTTTTAATTTTTATCAAAAATTCATAACTCAAGTTAGGGACCTCCGAATTCAATTTCATGCATACTCCCAGGTCCCATAATTTGATACAGACCTATCAGGACCATCAAAACACGGATCTGGGCTAGTTTACCAAAAATATTGATCGAAATCAACTAAAATTAACTTTTAAGGCAAAAATTCTTATTTTTATTAGTTTTCAACATAAAAGCTTTCCGGAAACCTGCTCGGACTGTGCACGTAAATCGAGAAGGGTAAAAATAAGATTTTTTTAAGGCTTAAGAGCGCAGATTCGAGTTCTAAAACATAAGATGACCTTTTGGGTCATTATATAAAATATGTGCCAACAGATGCAAGCGGAAATGGATAGAAAATTGCAAGAAGAATGTGAACAAATGGATGTTGATTTGGAAAAAAAATTAGAAGAACAAGTGGCTTCTGAGTTGCAAAGGAAACTAGAAGAGGAGCGCGCACACATGAATATACAATTTGACAAAATGATCCAAGTGAAGGTGGCTGCGATGATGATAAGAATGCAACAGGTAAACATGTATTTTTGGGTGTTTGGATATTTACAGTGAAATAATATGGACTTTATTCTCTCTGTTCACTTTAATGCTAAGCATCTGATGCCTTTCTCCCTCATAGTTTTGGCAATCTAGAAGTATTGTCCATTTGGCCCTCTCCCTGTTTTGGTTTGTTGTTGTTATGATGCATCGAGTTGGATTTATCGAAGTGTGGTGCCGTTATTATTATCTACTTATTTGTATAAAGACCTCTAGATTATCGATTGCAAGCAGAATATGGTAGCAGTTCAATTTCCATATATGGATATGAGTGGCCAATAATATTTTCGAAGTTCATAGAAGTCAAATTCTTTAGTTGTTTATGGAAGACAAGATGGGGAATGAACTTGAAATTATGTAATAGAGATTTTAATTTCCTTGCTAGGATTTTATCCAAGGTACTATAAGTTTCTAGCATTCTGAGTATTTTCTTCATGAGGTGCATAGAAGATTTATCAATTTTATCTTGTTGCTTCTTCCATACAAGTATAAGGTTGTAGATGATGTGCTATGTACCCATTAGTTTCTCCGAGTCTAAGGGATTCCAATAAACTAAGACAACATAATTTTCTTCTTTAAATACTTTCAAATGTCTAGTCCTTACTTTTTATTTTAATATCGATGTTGCTACTAATGAGAAAATGCAGTCAATCGTTTCTTCCATTTGTTCATTAATAATGAGAAACTGCAAATGAACCTTGAACTATATTATGTCAAGTGAGGATCCGACCTCCCCTCTAGTACTTGACATAGAATTTGCTTTCCTTTTACCTGTTGCATATACTGATAATGTGTGCCTTTATTTTTCTTAATAGCAAGGATGAAATATTCAACAATGGGGAAATGAAGTTGCTCAAGAAAATATTTTGAAGATGTTGGAGTACTTTGAAGATATTGGACTAGTTTGCCGACTGTTCTTTTTTGTATATGGTAGAAGTCATTGGCCTATGTGAAGACTGCTTATGTTTTTTGCTGTTTGTACGCACAATGATAATGTATTGACTACTTTATGTTGCGTTGACATTTTAGCAATGAAAAATTTCTATTGTTCAAATTTCACAATATTAATGGGTTGTATTATTGTTCTGGCATTTAATATAAATATATGAAAATATTGTGTATTATTTTTAGTTAATAAACTGCTTTTCTAGCGATTAAATTTTCAAAGAAGCTTATCTGTGGCGACCTTTTGCTGACACAAAAAAATTTTTCGGTGGCGATTCTTAGCTGCCATCAAAACCCAATAGCATTAGTAGTGATGGAAATTGACACAAAAGGTGAAGTTTTTTTGTGACGACTAATATTGCCACTAATAATTTTTTGTGGCGACTAGAGTTGCCACTAAATACCTATAATGGCAACCTTAGTCGCCACCAAATGTAACATTCAGTGGTGATTATTTCTCAAAGTAATTTTTAGGGAGATCTTACTACACCATTTGTGGCAACATTCTAAAAAATGATCTTTAGTGGTGACTATTTTGTGGTCGTCACGGATAAGTATCAACCACTTAGTATACTCAATGATCATAGAGTCGCCGCTAAAGATCTTTGTGGCGACGTTTTGGCTTTTTGTGGCGACTGTCTTCGCCACTAATAAGCTCATTTCTTGTAGTGAGAAACTCTTCGTGTTTGTTTCACAAATTCAGTTACTGGTGGTAAGGTGCCCATGGAATATGCCAAGAGTGGTGTGTTGAACGAGGAAGTAAGGAAAAAATCTCAAAATTCGTCCTCACAAGTAAATATCTTGGTTACAGAAGACCAGTGGAGAGATAGAACAAGAGGTTCGAGGAATATAGGTAAAAGCAGAAGTAAGTCAATGTTCAAATACCATAATATTGCATGGAACCACTGTGCCAAGAAATGACATATCACAAGGTTCTGCCATAAGTTGAAGCAAGACATTAGAGAAGGAAAGAAAGTTGAAAACAATGAGAACAATGTTGCTGCTATTATTCGAGATGACCTTCTTTTTGCTTATGATGAAAACATCATTAATTTGGTATCCCATGAGACGAGCTGGAAAGTAGATTCTGGAGCTACCTCATATGTCACACCAAGAAAAGATTTTTTCTCATCTTATACTCCTGGTAACTCTGGAGTGTTAAAGATGGGCAGTGCTAGTGAAGTTAAGGTGTTCGGTGTTGGCACTATTTGTTTGAAAACTAATAATGGTTCAACGTTAGTTCTTCAAAATGTCAAACATGCTCCAGACCTTCCTTTCAATTTGATCTCTGCATGACGATTAGACGATAAAGGTTACCATAATGCCCTCTTTAATGGCCAATGGAAGCTCACCAAGGGCTCATTAGTAGTGGCTCGAGGAGTCAAGTCTTCTCATTTATATGTGACACATGGCTCTATTCTTAATGACTCCATATATCTGGTGGAAAGTGACATCTTATCAGAATTGTGGCACAAAAGATTGAGTCATATGAGCGAGAGAGGGATTACATATTTGGCTAAGAAAAGTTTGCTTTTTGGAGTAAAACAAGCAAACCTAAAAAGGTGTGTCCATTGTTTAGCTGGCTAACAAAAAGGGTTTCCTTTCATAGCCATCCTCCTTCAATAAAGATCGAATTATAGGAGCTAGTACACTCTAATCTGTGTGGTATTTTTAAAGTAAAGTCAAAAGGTGGTACACTTTACTTTGTGACCTTCATTGATGATCATTCTCGCAAGCTCTAGGTATATTCTTTGAAATCTAAAGATCAAGCACTTTGTGTGTTTAAAGAATTTTAGGCCTTAGCTGAGAGAAAGGCAGGGAGGAAATTAAAATGCATTCGCATTGACAATGGTGGTGAATATTGTGGTCCCTTTGATAACTATTGCAAGGAACAAGGAATTCGTCATCAGAAAACTCCGCCCAAGACGTCTCAATTGAATGGTTTGGCAGAGATGATGAATAGAACTCTAGTTGAGAGAGTTCGATGTTTGCTTTCAGAGGATAAACTTTCAAATATATTTAGGACGGAAGCACTTAATACTATTACTTATGTTTTCAATTTGTCTCTTGTTGTTTCTTTGGATGGTGATGTCCCAGAGAGTGTTTGTTTTGCCTAAGATGTTTCTTATGATCACCTGAGAGTTTTTGGATGTAAAGCTTGTATGCATGTTCCTAAAGATAAAAAATCAAAATTGGATGTCAAAACTAAGCAGTGCATCTTTATCGGTTATGGTCAGGATGAGTTTGAGTATCGTTTTTATGATCCAGTTGACAATAAACTTATTAGAAGTCGTGATACAATATTTTTTGAAGACCAGACTATTGAAGATATTGACAAAGTTGAGAAGATAGATTCTCATAGTAATGAGAGCTTAGTTGATATTGATCCAGTTTTTATTGCTAAGGCACCTATTGAACATGAAGGAACCCAAGACAATAATGAAGATAGTGAACAAGATCAAAATGATCATCATGGTGTAGATGTTATGGATGCTCCAGTTGATAAAGTTATGGTTGATCAACAACCAATTCCTGCTCAGGTAACTACTACGAATGCTCCTGAAACTTTTTTTAGAAGATCTACAAGAAGACACAAAAATTCATGTGCTATCCTCCTGATGAGTATGTAATTTTGACTGACATGGGAGAACCCGAGAATTATGATGAAGTCATGCAAGATACTCACAAAGATCATTGGATAGAATCCATGGAAGATGAGATGAAGTCACTCCATGGGAATGGCATATATAAGTTAGTGAAATAGCCGAAAGGAAAGAGAGCTTTATCTATCAAATGGATATTCAGAATAAAGCAAGATAACCATACCTCTGCTCCTAGGCACAAAGAGATGTTAGGTGTTAAAGGTTTTGGCCAGAAGAAAGGAGTTGATTTTGATAAAATTTTCTCCCGTGTTGCGAAGATATTTTTTTATTCGTGTGGTTCTAGGCTTATCCGCGAGTCTAGATTTAGAGGTTGAGCATATGGATGTAAAGACATGCTTTTCTTCATGGTTATTTAGATGAGGAGATTTATATGGAGCAGTCTGAGGACTTCATAGATAAGCATGTGTTTTGCAAAAAATTGGCAGGCATGAAGTCTGTCAATAGTTCTTCTACTTGAAGACATATTTGGTCACTTGGCTGGAGGGGGAGTTTGTTGGGCCCATGCCCATGTTGTTCAGCCAAAGGCCCAATGGCCTAATCCTATTCTCGTTTGGTTTCCATTCCTGTTCGGAACTGGATTCGATTTTTATTCCTATTTAGAGTTGGTTTTGGATTTAAGAGAAATCACCACTCATTATCTATAAATAGGAATAAAAATCGAATTCAAATCCGAACAACAATGAAAACCAAAAGAGAATAGGATTAGGCCAATGGGCTTGACAACATGGGCATGGACCCAACACAAAAGACCTAATCGAAGAGCAATATAACCTAAATGAAGATGTCTCAAAGTGAAATCATTCTAGTATCTGCACAAAGAATTCAAGATGAAACCTAAAGTTTGGTGGAAAATCATTCTAGACCATCATCCTTAAATTAAATTCTCAATTAAGAGGACTCTTATTGTGTATGGATAAAAACTGCGGGAACAATGAAGAGAAGGTGCTCAAAATTGTAAAATGGTAGTCCAACAATATTGAATGTAATTTATCATAAGAACGTATAAGACTAAAATAAAATGTTATTCTGAAACCAAAACTCAATCGTCAAATTTTGATTATCCAGAATGACGAGCAATACTCATGCATATTGTATCATTCTCCAACAATAAGACAAACCCACTAAAGCCGAGGGCATTTTCATATATACCTATTTTTGGGGCACCAATGAAGTTATACTCGTATTGTATAAAATTTTGCAAAATGTACCCGTTTAGATCTGAATTAGTTCAATCTCTTCAATGCAACTTTAGAAATCAAATCTGAAGTTCTTCTATCTTTCAAATGCAACGTCAGCAATTCGAATCTTAAGTAGTTCAATCTATTGAATACAACTTTAGATTTCAAATCTTAAGTGTTGAAATATAAACTTGTTCTTTGAATTACAATAATTCAATACGCGATTCAATGCTCAAATCTACTCCAAATAAGCTCAAATTTGAAACATAACTTTCAAATATCATAAAGAACAAATCTCAATCATCAAATTGTCAAAACAACAACAAATTTAACAAACCCATTTTGTAACTAAGAAGAAGAAAAAGAAAACTCTAAGTACAAAGAAGAAGAAAACAACAATAAAGAAGAAGAGAAAACTTTATACTCATATTTGAAGTTATCCAAAATTTAGCTACTAATTAAACTCTCTTTAAAAAATGGGTACAAATTTGCTACATAAACTTTTGAACTACAGTCCCTGTCCAAGCCTCTTAGGACCGGCCCACCACTAAAGGGTTGTGGGCTGATTTGGTAATTAGGGGCATATCTATATAAGGGATTGGGGTACCGCTAGGGGTGGACATCGGCCGGTTCGATTCGGTTTTCATGAAATTAGATTCGGTTTATTCGGTTTTCGATTTTATATTTGTTGCACCAATAACCGAACCAAAATTAGTTCGGTTATTTCGATTTTTACTAATTCGGTTCGGTCAATTTTCAGTTCGATTCGATCGGTTTGGATATATAAAAAAAAATAAGAAAATGAAAACTAAAGAGTGGCTTAGCATCATATTTTTCACCAAAATAAAATCAAGAGCAAGTAAGCAACTAAGAAATTAGTTGCACTCAATCCTTAATTCCTTATGCATTATTTGCGTTCAGAAAATAAATTATTTACTCAATCCTTCGAATTATGTCTCTTTTACCTCCAAAAACTATACCTCACTAGATGTGCATAGTTCTTTTACAACCAAAATACAATATAAGTTTTTCCTAAAGATTCACCACTTAAACACTTAGCAACAAATGATGCACAAACATATAACTTTATATCCTCACTATAATCGGGATATAAAATGCATTTCTAACTAATATTTCATTTTCATATAAAGTTATCCATATTAGCTATAACCACATGAAGAATATATGTGACTATCATTACCCCATCACCTTAAATTCCTATTTTCCAATAAAATAAATCAATTTTTGACAATTAAATAATTGAATAAATGCTATTGAATCTGCAAAAGATATACTCTAACCATATACTCTAACCTACTGGCGTTAGACAACAAAAGGCGAATACTTTAGGTTTAAGTCTTAGTCGTATTTGAGAAATTTACTAGGTTTACCCATAACTTAAAGAATTAGAAGAGCCTAGAGCCAAAGACTAAGAACCCATATAAAAAACTTCGATTTTTCGGTTAATCAAAAAACCAAGGCACCAAAATCCAACAACAAACCGAACACCCAACTTTTTAAAAATGTAACCAAACACCGAACCGAACACCGAAAAAATTAAAATTATCGGTTCGATCGATTCGGCCGGTATTATGCCCATCCCTAGCAGCAATTACCAAAGCGCCTGACCCAAATACATTGGTGAGAGAGAAATGAAGGTAACTCTTATACCATTTTTCTCTTGTTGAATTAAGCTATTAGACAAAGGATATGTTGTACGAAATTGTTGGGTGATTTATGTATTTAACCCTAATTTCAATTTTTATGTTCTGTTAGAAAATAACAACTAGATTTTAAATATTGTATCTCATTTTAAACATGGTGTTTTTCTTAATTTATTTATTAGCCATGTTGGTTTGATGGAAGAGGGGGTCCTATTTGGCTTTTTAACTTGGCACTGCCAAACATCATTGCAGAAGCGAATCAACTAGGCTGGTGATAATTCAATAAATAAGGGGTCTAGGGCAACAATAGATGGCTTAGAAAATATAAATATTCAACAAATTGTTGTAGAATTTGAATCGAGAAACTTAGATCGAATCGGAAAAAAAAAAAAAAAATTATCCAGTTTGATGATTAAGCTACGTATGAATTTATGCACAATAAACCTTGTAAACATAACTAAATTAATTCAAAATGGATCGAGCTGAGCCGAACTGAATTAACCTAAAACAAATTGAACCGACAAAATATACCCTCTAATTTATCTCTTTCACTAATGGTGAGTTTGCATTAAAGATAGTGGCGCTCGTAATCATCAAATCTTGGACCTGCCTCTGACTTAGTCCTTCTCTTAAGCCTCCCAAACCTGCCATCCTAAGGCCCCAAAGTATGAATATCAATTTTAAGACAAAGAAGAAAAGACGTTGAAGAAGAAACAGAAGAAGCAGCATGCGAAGAAGAATCATATATGAAGTTATCTAACTATTGGGTACTGTTAAACTTTTTACAAAAAAACAGATTAAATGGAGACGATCAAATAGGACGCCCCGTAAAATTTTTACCTTACTCCGTACCAAGTCCAGTACCGGCCTGGACCTAGCTATGCACTAGAATTGGTTTGCGAACTTCGACTTTGAGAATCCTTGAACTCGTAAATGGGAATAATGCTCAACTATTATTCTCATTCCAACTTGAATTTTATGCATATTTTTTTAGAGTTGTGTTAGTTTTGTAAGAATTAATTGCATAGCAACTTCATTATAGGCTAGCTTGACTTGGCTTGGATAACCTCCTAAACTAGTAGCCTGGTCCTTTGTCAAGCTTATGACTATTCTCAGATTTATAAATATAGGCCCAATAGGGGCTCTTGCTTAACATAAATTCACCCGTGGGCTATGCTCTTTCCGTAAAAAATTGGGTAAAGATCAATTTTAGTATGTTGCCGAAACTATTTACATTTGGTAGGTTCAAAAGTGTATAAAAATATATTTTTTTTTATTACTATTTTGAAAGCGGCTATACAGTGTCATTTTCCCTAAAAATTTAACCTAAAGATACAATTCAGTATTTGTATGATATTTATATATCAAACCATTGCGCTCAAGTGCCAGAGTATAAATATTTGAAGGATTTAAGTTATTACGTATATTAATAGTGTGATAAAAGTTTAACATTTTAGTGAAATTTAATTAATTATAGCATGTTATTATGTTATTTTAAGTTATCATATCAGGTTTGTTATGGAAACTTATTTATGCTGAGTTGTTCCATATGGGTGGACCATGAAATATTTGATTTTCTTATATAATTTTGGACAATTCTCATGCTAGTGTTTTTAAATTGAGTCATGTTGTGATGACCAAAAGATCATCTTTAAATTTAATAATTATTTTTATGTTCTAAGACCTCGAAAAGCACTATTCATCATTCATCGACTTGCGTGCATAGTCCGTATAATTTTTCGAAAAGTTTTTATATGAAAAATTAATTAAAATGTGAAATAGAGTTTTAAAACTCAATTAAGTTGACTTTGGTCAATATTTTTAGCAAACGGACCCAGCTCAGTGTTTTGACAGTTCCGGTAGGTCCATCTCGTGATTTGGGACATGGGCGTATGCCCGAAATTTAATTTGGAGGTCCCTAGCTCAAGTTATGACCATTTAACGGACACTAGAAATTTAAAGGCTAAAGATTTTTAAGTATGACCACAGAGTTGACTTTTTGATATCGGGGTTGGAATCCGATTCCGAAAATTAGAATAGGTCCGTTATTTGAGGTCAATCGGACTTGATTTGATAGGTTTCGGGATCGAATGTAAAAGTTAAAAAATTTTAAGTTCCTTAAGCTTGAATTATGGTATAATTTATGATTTTAGCGTTGTTTGATGTGATTTGAGGTTTCGACTAAGTTCATATGATATTTTAGGACTTGGTGGTATATTTGGTTGAGGTCTTGGGGGCCTCGGGTGAGTTTCAGATGGTTAACGAGTTGTAATTTGGACGTGAAACTTTGCTGGAATTTTTCTAATGCACTGTGTGGTTTCCTTCCTCGCGTTCGCGATAGGGGTCTCGCGTTCGCGAAGAGGAACTGGAGGCAGGCGAAATTTACTCTTCGCGTTCGCAAAGAGGGGACCGCGTTCGCGAAGGGGTAAAGGGCAGTGTACATCGCGAACGCGTGGGAGCGTTCATGTTCGCGTAGATGGGCAAGGCCTGGCCGGGCACCAGGCGATAAGGCTTCGCGTTCGCATAGGGGAGACCGCATTCGCGAAGGCGAAGTTTAGCAAGGCATCGCGTTAGCGAGACTGCCCTCGCATTCGTGAAGAAGAAATTGCTGGACAACAAAACTTAAGTTCTAGAAATGGGATTTCATCCCATTTTTCATTTTTCAAGATTTTGAGCTCGGGTAAGGTGAGTTTTAGGCGATTGTTACGGGAAAATATTGGGATAAGTGTTCCTTATCCTATATTGATTATATTTCATGATTCTATACTCATTTACATCATGAATCTGTGAATTTATGGAAGGAAAATCAGATTTTTATAAAAACTTCCAAAAAATATAAAATGAAGATTTGAAAGCCAATCCGATGTCGGAATTCGATAATTTTTATATGGTTGAACTCGTATCGGAACGGGTGTTAGGATTTCGTGAGTTTTTTCGGGATTCGAGACGTGGGTCCCACTGTTGACTTTTAAAATAAATTTTGGATTTTAATCCGAAAAATTAGTAAATTCATATGGAATCAATTTCTACGATTTGTATTGAGTATATTGAATTGTTTATGACTAGATTTGAGGATTTCGGACACGAATTCGCGAGGCAAATGTTTATTGGAATCTTGAGTTGGTTGCAAATCGATGTAAGTGTCGTGGTTAACCTTGACTTGAGGGAATAGAACCCTTGAATTATTTGTTATGTGAATTTCATGTGTAACGATGTATATGTAAGGTTACGAGTGCCTATACTTTGTCAAATTAATTGTTTGCTTAATTATTTAAACATCTTAAATTATTTTAAGACACGAATTAATTGTTATAATAATTATTTCTCTCCTATTCCTTGTTAAATATCATTTCTTGAATTCCTGCAATAATTATTACATGTTTATTTGATTTATGTGTCTTAATTACTACTTGACATTTAGCATATTAAAAATTAAAATGCTTATTTTCTCCCCGATTTCCACAATTAATTGTTACTTGTCATTGTTTGTTTCATATTGTTTGTTTCATAAATGAATCATAATTATTATATGCTTGTTGTCTTATAATTTCATATTAATTATTGCATTTATTGGAGTAATTTATTTTAAAAGAATTGATAAATGGATATATTGGAGGAACGAGTTGCATGCCGCAACGGAAATGAAAGTGAATATATTGGAGGAGCGGGTTGCACGCCGCAATAGAATTGAATATGAACATATTGGGGGATCGGGTTATACGCCGCAACAGAGTTATTTAAAGTTTATATTGGGGGATCGGGTTGCACGCCGCAACAGATATATTTAAAGTTTGTATTGTTGGAGCGGGTTGCACGCCGCAACGGAAATTTATTGAGGAATTATATTGTTGGGGAGGGTTGCGCGCCGCAACGGAAGTTGATTGAAATAATAATTGGTTATGACTGTCGAGTTGACTTCAACTGTTAAATTTAGTTACCTGATTTATTTCTATTATTGTTGTTATTATTATTATTGCGTACATGTTAATGTAAGTGACATGCCTTAGTCTCGTTACTACTTCGTCGATGTTAGGCTCTGTACTTATCACTATATGGGGTCAGTTGTACTGATACTATACTATGCACTTCTTATGCAGATTTCGGAGTTGGTCCCGACGGCGAACTGTAGATTTTCCCGGATACAGCTACCAGTGGAGACTTGAGGTATAACTGCACAACGTTCGTAATTCTGAAGTCCCCTTCTATCTTATCTCAGCTGTGTATTATATTTCAAACAGCTTGAATTTTATTCAGACCTTTATTTGTATTATTCTAGAAGCTCGTGCACTTGTGACTCCAAATTCTGGGATGGTATTTAGATATCGCGTCTATTATGGATCATTCACTTTATTTCATATTTTATTTTTGCATTTATTTTCTTTGTTATTAATTAATTTAAAATTGTGTTAAAATGGCTAATTATATTCTAATATTGGCTTGCCTAGCAAGTGAAATGTTAGGCGCTGTCACGGTCTCGAAGGTGGGAATTTCGGGTCATGACAGTTGGTATCAGAGCACTAGGTTACATTGGTCTCACGAGTCACGAGCAAACTTAGTAGAGTCTGAAGGATCGGTATGAAGACGTCTGTACTTATCTTTCAGAAGCTATGAAGTTTAGGAACAATGTCACTTCTTTCTTATCCTATCGTGTGATTTTATTCTATAATCGATAATTGAACCATTCTATTCTTAGTCTCTCGCAGATGGCGAGGACACATAATACATCTACCGACGGACAGGGACCAGAGCCCCCGGTGGCAACTATGGCTAAGGGTAGAGGTCTAGGCCGAGGTCGTGCTAGAGGCCAAGGCAGAGGTAGAGCTCAGTCTAGAGATCGATCAGCATCCTCTGTTGTAGAACCTCAGGTGGATCTTCAGGAGGAGGTTCTAGTATAGACTGCACCAGTTGGACCAATTTAGGTCCCGGAAGATCCAGTGCTTCAGGACGCTCTAGTACGTTTGGTGAGTCTTATGGAGGGCATGGCCCAGAATGGTACATTTTCAGTGGCACCAGCCGTCTCACGGGTTGGGGGAGGAGCAGAAAACTCCCACTACTCCCACTTCGGAGCAGATGGCTCCCCAGAATCAGGCTCCAGCAGCCCCGCCAGTTGGGGTAGTTAAGCCAGTTGTTGCGGCACAGGCCGGCGATAGGCCCGCCATGTCTTCTGAGGCCTTATTGAGACTGGATAAGTTTGCTAAGCTCTTTCTAGTTCACTTCAGTGGTACACCTTCTGAGGACCCACAGGATTATCTTGACCGCTGCCATGAGGTGCTGCGGAACATGGGTATAGTTGAAACTAATGGGGTCGATTTTGCTGTATTTTAGATGACGGGTTCCGCCAAGAGGTGGTGGAGAGATTATACATTGACCCGACCAGTTGGATTGCCTACATTGACCTGAGAATAGTTCTCATGGCTATGTCTAGAGAAGTTCCTCCCTATCATATTGAGAGAGGATTACCGCAGGCAATTTGAGCGTCTACAGTAGGGCTATATGACTGTTACTCAGTATGAATCCCGTTTTATGGATTTAGCCCGTCATGCTCTCCTTTTACTACCTACTGAGGGAGAGAGAGTGAGGAGGTTTATTGAGGGACTCACTCACCCTATCATGCTTCAGATGGCCAAGGAGGCCGGAAGTGAGATTTCCTTTCAGGCGGCTGCTAATGTCGCGAGGAGGATCGAGATGGTTCTTGCATAGGAGAGAGGGAAGAGGTCTGATAAGAGGCCTCGTCAGCTCGGTGGTTTCAGTGGTGCCTCGTCTGGAGGCATGGGTAATTTTAGTAGGGGTCATCCTCCCAGACCGTTTCATTCAACACTTCAGGCATCTCCCAGTGCTTCAGGGAGTCACGGTCCTATTATGCCTTACTCTGGGCATCTAGCATTTAGTGCACATTCAGCTCCTATCAGTGCACCACCACTCCAGAGTCACTACAGCGGTTATCCAGCCCGTTCGGGGTCAGCTTCAGCTTCATCAGCCACGACATCAAGATGGGTGTTATGAGTGTGGGAACATTGGTCACATTAGGAGATATTTCCCTAGGTTGTCGAGTAACAGATATCGGCAGGATTCTCGTGCCATCACACCGGCACCGGTTGCTTCACCGCTTGCTCAGCCAACTAGAGGTAGGGGTCAGGCAGCTAGAGGTGGAGGTCAGGCCATTAGAGGTGGAGGCCAGCCAGTTAGAGGCCGTCCTAGAGACGCAGTTCTGAGTGGTGGGGCCTAACCCCGATTTTATACTTTTCTAGCTAGGCCTGAGGCGAGTCATCTGACACCGTGATCACAGGTATTATTCTAGTTTTCCATAGAGATGCTTCAGTTCTATTTGATCTAGGATCTACTCATTCATGTGTGTCCTCCTATTTTGATTCGTATTTGGTTGTGCCCCGTGATTCTATGAGTGCTTCTGTGTGTGTATCTACACCGGTGGGAGACTCTGTTATAGTAGACCATGTCTATCGTTCGTGTGTGATAACTATTGGTAGTCTTAAGACTAGTGTGAATCTTCCACATCTTGATATGTTAGATTTTGATATCATCTTGGGTATGGATTGTCTGTCACCTTATCATACTATATTGGATTGTCATGCCAAGACGGTGACCCTAGCCATGCCGGGGTTACCTCGGTTAGAGTGGAAAGGAACTCCTGGTCATTCTACCAGCAGAGTTATTTCTTATATGAAGGCTCGACATATGGTCGAGAAAGGGTGTCTAGCCTATTTGGCTTATATTCGCGATCCCATTGCGGATGCTCCTTCTATGGACTCAGTACAAGTTGTTCGTGAATTTCCAAAAGTATTCCCTGCAGATTTGCCGGGGATACCACCCGATAGAGATATTGATTTCTATATTGATTTAACTCTAGGCACTCAGCCCATTTCTATCCCACCATACCGTGGTCCCGCCAAAGTTGAAAGAATTGAAGGATCCGTTACAAGACTTGCTTGATCAGGGATTCATTAGACCCAGTGTCTCACCCTGGGGTGCACCAGTATTATTTGTAAATAAGAAAGATGGTTCAATGCGAATGTGTATATATTATCGGCAGTTGAACAAGGCAACTATCAAGAACAAGTATCCACTTCCAAGAATTGATGTCTTATTCGATCAGCTTCAGGGTGCCAAGGTGTTTTCAAAGATCGACTTGAGGTATGGTTACCATCAGTTGAAGATTAGGGCATCTGATGTCCCAAAGACAGCTTTTCGAACTCGGTATGGGCAGTACGAATTCCAAGTGATGTCATTTGTGTTGACAAATACCCCAGCATCATTTATGGATTTGATGAATCGAGTGTTCAAGCCATATTTGGATTCTTTTGTGGTTTTATTCATTGATGATATCTTTATTTAATCCAGCAGTCGAGAGGAGCATGATCAGCATCTTCGGAGTATGCTGCAGACTTTGAAGAATAATCAGTTATATGCTAAATTTTCAAAATGCGAGTTTTGGTTAAACTCAGTCGCCATTTTTGGGAATATTGTATCGGCAGAAGGCATAAAGGTGGATCCTAAGAAGATTAAGGTTGTTCAGAATTGGCCTAGACCTACTTCAGTTACATACTGCTCTGACTACGGCGCTAGTATTGGTATTGCCTACAGGTTCATGATCTTATACGGTATATTGTGATGCATCTCACATTGGGCTTGGTGTGGTATTAATGCAAGATGGCAGGGTGATTGCATATGCGCCACGATAATTGAAAGTTCACGAGAAGAATTATCATGTTCATGACTTAGAATTGGCAGCCATTATTCATGCGCTAAAGATTTGGAGGCATTACCTCTATGGTATCTCGTGTGAGGTATATACTGATCATCGTAGCCTTCAGTATCTGTTCAAACAAAAAGATCTTAATTTGAGGTAGAGAGTTAGAGTTGTTGAAAGACTATGATATTACCATTTTGTATCACCCTAGAATGGCTAATGTGGTGGCCGATACTTTGAGTAGAAAGGTCGTGAGAATGAGCAGCCTTGCTTATATTCCGGTTGGTGAGAGACCGTTAGCTGTAGATGTCCAGACTTTGGGTAATCAATTCGTGAGATTAGATGTTTCAGAACCTAGTCGGGTTCTAGATTGCACAGTCGCTCGATCTTCTTTATATGGGCGCATCAGAGAACGGCAGTATGATGATCCTCATTTACTTGTCCTTAAGGACACTGTGCGGCATGGTAATGCCAAACAGGTTGCTATGAGGGAAGATGGAGTTCTGCGAATACAGGGTCGTATTTGTGTGCCTAATGTGGATGGGCTTCGTGAATTAATTCTGTAAGGGGCCCACAATTTCAGATATTCTATTTATCCAGGTGCTGCCAAAATGTATCAAGATTTTCAGCAACACTATTGGTGGAGGAGAATGAAGAAGGATATAGTTGCATATGTAGGTCGGTGTCTAAATTGTCAGCAAGTCAAGTATGAGCATCAGAGACCTAGTGGTTTGCTTCAGAAGTTAGAAATTCCTGAGTGGAAGTGAGAGCGTATCACTATGGATTTTGTTGTTGGACTCCCACAGACTCAGAGAAAATTTGACACAGTTTGGGTCATTGTGGATAGGTTGACCAAGTTAGCACATTTCATTCCAGTGGCAGTTACCTATTCTTCAGAGCGGTTAGCTGAACTTTACATTCGTGAGATTGTCCGCCTTCACGGTGTGCCCGTGTCTATTATTTCAGATCAAGGTACGTAATTTACCTCACACTTCTGGAGGGTTGTATAGTGTGAGTTAGGCACACGAGTTGAGTTGAGTACATTATTTCATTCGCAGACAGACGGACAGTCAGAACGCACTATTAAGATATTAGAAGATATGCTTTGCGCTTGTGTTATAGACTTTGGAGGTTCTTGGGATCAATTCTTGACACTTGCGGAGTTTGCTTATAATAATAGCTACCAGTTGAGCATTCAGATGGCTCTATATGTGGCATTATACGGAAGGCGATGCCGATCGCCAATTGGCAGGTTTGAACCGGGAGAGGCTCAGTTGTTGGGTACCGATTTGGTGCAAGATGCCTTGGATAAGGTCAAGAATATTTAGGACCGACTTCGCACAGCTCAGTCTAGGCAAAAGGGTTATGCCGACCATAAAGTTCGTGATATTGCATTCATGGTTGGAGAAAGAGTATTTCTCCGGATTTCAACTATGAAAGGTGTAATGAGGTTCAGAAAGAAGGGCAAGTTGAGCCCTAGGTATATTGGACTATTTGAAATTCTTGAAAGGATGGGTGAAGTAGCGTACATGCTTGCATTACCACCTAGTTTATCAGCGGTTCATCCGGTGTTCCATGCGTCTTTGCTCTGGAAATATAATGGTGATCCGTCCAATGTGTTATATTTCAGCTCAGTCTAATTGGACAAGGATTTGACTTATGAGGAGGAGCTGGTAGCTATTCTAGCCCAGTAGGTCCAACAGCCGAGGTCTAAGAGTTATACTTCAGTTTTGGTGCAATGGAGAGGTCAACCGGTAGAAGCATATACCTGGGAGTCCGAGTCGGATATGCGGGGTAAATATCCACACCTTTTCACCACCTCAGGTACTTTTTCTAATTCCGTTCGAGGACGAGCGTTTGTTTTAGAGGTGGAGAATGTAATGACTCAAAAGGTCATCTTTAAATTTAATAATTAATTATGTATTCTAAGACATCGAAAAGCACTATTCATCATTTCTTGACTTGCGTGCGTAGTCCGTAAATTTTTTCGGAAAGTTTTTATATGAAAAATTGATTAAAATGTGAAATAGAGCCTTAAAACTCAACTGAGTTGACTTTGGTCAACATTTTGAGCAAGCGGACTCGGATCAGTATTTTGACAGTTCCGGTAGGTCCGTATCGTGATTTGGTACTTGGGCGTATGCCCGAAATTTAATTTGGAGGTCCCTAGCTTGAATTATCGCCAGTTGGCGAAAACTAGAAGCCCAAATGCTTAAAGATTTCAAAGTTTGACCACAAATTGACTTTTATTGATATCGGGGTCGGATTCGAGTTCTGAAAATTTTCATAGGTCCTTATGTCATTTATGACTTGTCTGTCGAATTTGGTGAGAAACGAAGTTGATTTGACGTGATTCGGACGATCGATTGTGAAAATAGAAGTTTTAAAGTTTTCTTAAAAATTTCATTTGATTTGGTGTCTGATTCATAATTCTAGGTGTTAAATTAGTGTTTTGATCGCGTGAGCGAGTTTGTATGAGGTTTTTGGACTTGTGTGCATGTTTGGTTTGGAGCCCCGAGGGCTCGGGTGAGTTTCGGATGGCCTATGAACCATTTGAACTTTGGAACAAAATCTGGTTTTTTAGCTTCTGCTGTCATCTGGTGCATGATGCTTCTCGATCGCGAAGAGGAAATTTTGAGCCTTTAGTTTTACCCTTCGCGTTCGCGAAGATAGGCATGCGATCGCGGGCGGTTAGCTCCCAGTGCACCGCGAACGCGTAGAGTGGATCGCGTCCACGAAGAAGGAATGAAGGCAGAAGTTGGGCACGACATTTTTGCTACGCGATCGCAAAAGTCAGTATGCGATTGCGTAAGGTTGAGAAAATGTTCTCCGCGTTCGCATGACCATTTACGCGATCGCGTAGAGTTAAAATTCTGGACAACCAAAACATGATTCGCGATCGTAAAGAATTATCCGCGATCGCGAAGAGTAAAATAGATAGGCAGAAATTGTTCTACGCGATCGCGAATGAATTCCCGCGATCGCGATGAGTAAAAACCTGGGAAAATAGAATTTAAGTTCTGGAAATGGTATTTCGTCCCATTTTCCACCATTTTATATTTTGAGCTCGGGTAAGAAGTTTTTGGGGCGATTTTCACGGGGGAACATTGGGGTAAGTGTTCCTTATCCTATATTGATTATATTTCATGATTCCATACTCATTGTTAAAATATATGGGGGGATCGGGTTGCACGCCGCAACAGATTTATTTAAAGTTTATATTGGGGAAAGTTTATATTGGGGGATCGAGTTGCACACCTTAACAGATTTATATAAAGTTTATATTGGGGGATCGAGTTGCACGCCGCAACAGATTTATTTAAAGTTTATATTGTTGGAGCGGGTTGCACGCCGCTGTGATGACCCAAAAGGTCATCTTTAAATTTAATAATTAATTCTATATTCTAAGACCTCGAAAAGCACTATTCATCATTCCTCAACTTGCGTGCGCAGTCCGTAAAATTTTTCGGAAAGTTTTTATATGAAAAATTGATTAAAATGTGAAATAGAGCCTTAAAACTCAATTGAAATGACTTTGGTCAACATTTTGAGCAAACAGACTCGGATCAGTATTTTGATAGTTCCGGTAGGTCTGTATCATAATTTGGGACTTGGGCATATGCCCGGAATTTAATTTGGAGGTCTCTAGCTTAAATTATCGCAAGTTGACGAAAGCTAGAAGCCCAAAGGCTTAAAGATTTTAAAGTTTGACCACAAATTGACTTTTATTGATATTAGGGTCAGATTCGAGTTCTAAAATTTTTTATAGGTCTGTTATGTCATTTATGACTTGTCTGTCGAATTTGGTGAGAAACAGAGTTGATTTGACGTGATTCAGACGATCGGTTATGAAAATAGAAGTTTTAAAATTTTCTTAAAAATTTCATTTGATTTGGTATCCGATTCGTAATTTTAGGTGTTAAATTGGTGTTTTGATCGCGCGAGCAAGTTTGTATGAGGTTTTTGGACATATGTGCATGTTTGGTTTGAAGCCCCGAGGGCTCGGGTGAGTTTCGGATGGCCTATGGACCATTTGAACTTTGGAAACAAATCTGGTTTTTGAGCTTCTGCTGTCATCTGGTGCATGGTGCTTCTCGATCGCGAAGCCATTTCCGCGATCGCGAAGAGGAAATTTTGAGCCTTGAGTTTTACCCTTAGTGTTCGTGAAGATAGGCATGCGATCGCGGGCGGTTAGCTCCCAGTGCACCGCGAACACGTAGAGTGGATCGCATCCACGAAGAAGGAATGAAGGCAGAAGCTGGGCACACCATTTGTGCTACGCGATCGCGTAAGGTTGAGAAAATGTTCTCCGTGTTCGCATGACCATTTACGCGATCGCGTAGAGTTAAAATTTTGGACAATTAAAACATGATTCGCGATCGCTAAGCATTATCCGCTATCGCGAAGAGTAAAATGGATAGGCAGAAATTGTTCTACGCGATCGCGAATGAATTCACGCGACCGCAATGAGTAAAAATCTGGGCAAACAGAACTTATGTTCTGGAAATGGGATTTCGTCCCATTTTCCACCATTTTCGATTTTGAGCTCGGGTAAGAAGTTTATTCGGCGATTTTCACGGGAAAACATTGGGGTAAGTGTTCCTTATCCTATATTGATTATATTTCATGATTCTATACTCTTTATATCATTAGTCCGTGAATTTATGGAAGAAAAATCAGATTTTTATAAAATCTTCCAAAAATGTAAAATGAAGATTTGAAAGCCAATCTGATGTCGGAATTCGATAATTTTTATATGGTTGAACTCGTATCGGAAAGTGTGTTCGGATTTCGTATTTTTTGGGATTCGAGACGTGGGTCCCACTGTTGATTTTTTTAATAAATTTCAAATTTTAATCCGGAAAAACAAAATTAGTAAATTCATATGAAATTAATTCTATGATTTGCATTGAATATATTGAATTGTTTATGACTAGATTTGAGGATTTCGGACACTAATTCGCGAGGCAAGGGTGTATTGGAAACTTGAATTTGGTTGCGAAGCGAGGTAAGTGTCATGGTTAACCTTGACTTGAGGGAATAGAACCCTTGAATTATTTGCTATGTAAATTTTATGTGCAAAGATGTATATGCAAGGTGACGAGTGCCTATACTTTGACAAAGTTATTTAAAGTATATTGGGGGATCGGGTTGCATGCCGCAACAGATTTATTTAAAGTTTATATTATTGGAGCGGGTTGCACGCCGCAACGAAAATTTATTGAGGAATTATATTGTTGGGGCGGGTTGCACGCCGCAACAGAAGTTGATTGAAATAATAATTAGTTATGATTGCCGAGTTGACTTCAACTGTTAAATTTAGTTACCTGATTTATTTCTATTTATTGTTGTTATTATTATTATTGCGTACAGGTTAATCTAAATGACATGCCTTAACCTCGTCACTACTTCGTCAATGTTAGGCTTTGCACTTAGCAGTACATGGGGTTGGTTGTTCTGATACTAGACTCTGCACTTCTTGTACAGATTTTGGAATTGGTCTCGA